>NC_057808.1:332538045-332838045 GCF_018294505.1 Triticum aestivum | reverse complement strand
TTACTAGCAACTTTATATCATTTTTTGGACTAACCTATTAACTTAGTGCCCAGTGCGAGTTGCTGTTTTTTGCTTGTTTTTGACTTTGCAAAATATCAGTACCAAACGAAGTGCAGATGCCACGAAACTTTTTGGAGATATTTTTCTGGCGATAAGAGACCCTGGAAGCGTCTGAAGGCCATGAGAAGATGAATGAGTGGCCCACTAAGCACCAGGGCGCGCCAGGGGCCTCTGGTGCGCGCTGGTGGGTAGTGGGGCCCACGAGCCTCCGTTCGACCTATCTATGCATCTATAAATACCCTAAAATCATAAAACCTACAGGGAGTCCACGGAATATTTTTTCGCCGTCGCAAGTTCCAGAACCACGGGATCCCATCTAGAGGCCTTTTCCGGCACTCTGCCGGAGGGGGAAACGATCACGGAGGGTTCATCATCATCCTTGCTGCCCCTTCCGATAATGCGTGAGTAGTTTACCACAGACGTACGAGTCCATAGTTAGTAGCTAGACGGCTTCTTCTCTCTTTTTGATCTTCAATACAATGTTCTCCTCGGTGTTTTTGGAGATCTATTTGATTTAATGACTTTTTACGATGTGTTTGTTGGGATCCGATGAATTGTGAGTTTATGATCAAATCTTTCCATAAATATTATTTGAGTTTTCTCTGAACTCTTTTATGCATGATTGTTATAGCCTCGTACTTCTTCTCCGATTTATTGGTTCGGTTTGGTCAACTAAATTGATTTATCTTGCCATGGAAAGGGGTGCTTTGTGATGGGTTCGATCTTGCGATGCTCAATCTCAGTGACAGAAAGAGACATGACACACATGTATCGTTGCTGTTAAGGGTAACAAGCTGGAATTTATTTCATCCATGAGTTTATCTTGTCTACATCATGTCATCTTGCTTAAGGCATTACTCCGTTCTTTTATGAACTTAATACACTAGATGCATGCTGGATAACGGTCGATGTGTGGAGTAATAGTAGTAGATGCAGAATCGTTTCGGTCTGCTAATCTTGGACGTGATGCCTATATACATGATCATTGCCTTGGATATCATCATAATTATTTACTTTTTTGTCAATTGTCCAACAGTAATTTGTCTATCCACCGTACGCTATTTTCTCGAGAGACGCCTCTAGTGAAAACTATGGCCCCCGGGTCTATTTTCCATCATATATTAAAACCAAAAATACCTTGCTGCAATTTTCTTTTATTTATTTTATTTTGTATTTTTTGTCGGATCTATCTATCAAAAACTATATCTTTTAATCTTGCTCATAACCGTTGAGGGATTGACACCCCTCTACGTGTTGGGTTGCAAGTATTTGTTATTTGTGTACATGTTTACATAGTGTTGCTTGGTTCTGCTACTGGATTGATAACCTTGGTTTCATAATTAAGGGAAATACTTATCTCTACTGTACTGGATCATCCTCTCCTATTTGAGGAAATCCCGACGTAGCTCACAAGTAGCAGCCGTCCACACCCGCGCCCTCGCTCGTGGCCATCGACCTCAACGCTACACCGGTGGCCGGTGCATCATCCTCCGGAGGGGCGAGGAAACGCCCGTGGGAGATACCAGCCGACATGCTTCCCGGCGCCCGCAACCTGTTCGACAGAATGCCAGCGGCTGGTGACGACGAAACGAGCAACCGTTTCACCATCGAGAACATCATCTTCGAAGGCAGTGCGGCGACTACTGCCTCCGCTGGCGATGCCGCTGCGGCTGCCTACGATCTCGAGGAGACCCAAAGCCAAGATGGCTGAGCGCCATTCATGTCGGTGACCTATGATCAAGCTAGCATGGACGACACTTTCATGGAAGATCAGGTCGCATGGGCAGCACCTTCTCGTTTGACCACGAATTCCTTTTGGCTTCGTGTTCATCGTGAGTACCATGAGCAAGAAGATTGTGCCGTATCGAATGCAGAGCAAGCGTGGGTGGGTGTCCCTCCCGAAGCGATGGAGGGTGATACAATAAGAGTGCAACAAGTTATGTGCCACCCTTAAGACCATCAAGGCACGCCCCGTGAGCAGCATCGGCATGAAAGATATGGTATACACGCGCCCCTCTTTGTATCCGTTTTCTTATGCTTGCATGTTCATTTGCATGTCCATTTGCCCATATGCTTGCATGCTATTTATTTTTAGGCATTCCAAGCTTTGGAGGCGTTTAAGGCCCAACATGAGGGCAAGTCCTTCAACCTCTTTTATTGTTGGATGGTCATCAACGGGGAGGAGAAGTTCACGTCGCAATATGCCGTCGCCAAGGCGCGTGGGGGGGGGAGCCGTCGAGGAGCACATGGAGGGCGAGAAGCCACGACCGCGGGGGAAAACCAACTCGAAGAAGGAGGAGAAGCGCGATGCGGCGTCGATTGCCTTGCATGCCACTTTGGAGGGCATGATGACCAAGAAGGACACAAGGGACGAGAAGCACCGGCAAGACAAGGAAGAGCAAATGAATGCCTTCTAAGATCCAAAGGAGGCGGCTTGAGCTCGAAACGGAGAAGCAGGCCAAGATGCTTGAGATGGAGGCAGAGAAGCAAGCCAAGATGCTTGAGATCGAGACCGCCAATGCCAAGACCAAGGCAAAAGAAGTGCTCGCTAGCATGATGACGGGGGTGAAGATCATGAAGGTGGATTTGAGCACCTTTTCGCTGAGGAAGATGCCATGATCCAAGAAGATGCAGGCCGACATGCTCAAGTTCGACGGAGTGATTTATGGCAGAGAGCGCCATCTTTTTTTTATGCCGGCAAGTGTGCTGGCATGACCACTGTCGAGATAGCGTGGTCGAACTTCCGCCCCTTTTTATGTACTGGCATGTGTGTCGACCGCTGGCAAATGCACCAGCATGAACTGTATGATGATTTTTTGAAGGCTGACATTGTATGTCGGCAGCTGGCACGCCGGCATGAACTCTGAGACGATTGCATGGCCGCTGGCATAATATATGGCCGCAAGCCTTTTAAAATTTATGCGCGGACATAAAACGCGTCGCGCGTGTCGGCCTCATGGGGACGTCAAGGGGCGATCTATTTAATCGGACAGAATTCGGACAAAGTAAGAATCCGTTTGAAACGAGACGTTGGAGTTGCTCTTACTATTTCCGTGCGCAACAAATGTTGGTGCGGCGGGGGTTGGTTGGTTCATCCGCTGTCCCCTGGACCAGGTGCACGGCTGTCTGGTGCTGCGCGGATGGCTCAACCGTCCGCCTCGGCCACGCCTCCTATCCCATCGGCGTTTCTCGAACCTGTCTCCTGCCACAGAGGGTCACGTCGTGTCCGCCTCCCGGGCCCGGCAGCCCCGCCTTCCCTGCTGCCCTGCATGTGAGGGAATACGGCGATCTGTCCGGGCGATTTAATTAGTCAGAAACGGAAATGGACCAGTGCCGCTCTGCTGCTGATGGAGTGACGGTGCTTTGGTTCAGGACCAAAGCTCGATCTAACCGTAGCAATTGATGATCACGCGATGCTGGCCCTACAAGGCGCTAGTAGAACTGTCTAGAGAAGCTCGAGGAACAGCTACCGGTTGGACATTTTCTCCCATCCGCGTGTGTGGGGAAAGAAACAGCCACTGTGAGGACTAGAGATGTCTTTGGTCGTTCAAAACTACTGTGCCAACGACCCTTCCTCGTCCGATACGTGCACAATGCTAAATCGAATGCCCCGCTGCACTTTCACCCCATGCATCAACGGCTGGATTTGGCATGTCGCGCAAAAATCAGCCGGAAAGTGTCGTTTGTACGGTGGAACTGTTGGTCGAATCGACGCGAGGATGCACGGTCGGTCATTCATATTCGAGTGAGGGCTAGTAATTTTATCTGCCTCCTTGCCTGCATTTCTGTTTTACCACACGCTCTTTCTCTGCACAGGTTATCAGTTGTTGCTCGTTTGAAGCTGGCTATTGCCTACTGCAGTAGTCAAAATGGACCTAACCTACATACCGCAATCTAGCTCGCTTCCTGGTCGCTCCCGCGGGCGGCCCGGAGCGAACCCTAGCCGCCAGCAGCGCAACACCCACCTCCCCCGCCTCCCCTCGCCGCCGCCGGACAGCGTCGCCGGGCAAAGCCCGTGCGGCTCGGCGGCGGGGCCCTTTCCTCCTTCCGGTCGGAGCGGCGCGGTGCGGGCCGTCCTCTTCGACGGGAGCTCGACCGGCGGATATGCTTGCTTGAGGCGGCGCGGCGAGGTAGCGCAGGGGCGGCTCGAGCGCGCTTCGGGGCCGGCTGGCGCGGTTCTACGCGCGGCGGCTCGCCGCAGGCGTTGGCGCGGGCGCACGGAGCGGAGGGCGTGGATCTGAGCGGGCCACGGAGAGGAGCGTGATGGGGCTGCGTGGGGCGCCGCGCGTGCGTGGCGGCTCGGGCGCCCATTTGTGGTCGAGCGCTGCTCTGCTGCTTGGGTGCTCTGCTCCACGGCCTCGGGTGCTTGGGTACTCTGCTCCGCGGCGTGAGGGGCTCAGGAGGAGCTGGGATGAGGTGCTGCTGCACGGGAAGGTGCTGCACAAGGGGTCCGGTGGCGCGGATCTGTCGCCGGGAAGTTGCGCGACGGCGCGGTGAGGGGCTGCTGCTCAGGCGGCATGGTGGAGCGGCTTCGCTGTGAGGATGCAGGAGCAACAGCTTCGGATCTGCTCGGATTCAGGCGGAGACGGTGGACGTCGACCATGGGATTGTGTGCTGTGCAGTGCTCCGGATCTGCTCGGATTCGGAGGTGTAGAGGAGCTCCGGGCCAAAGTTCAGCACTGACCTTGGGTCGGTGCCGGCAACATCGGTGCCATGGCCATGTTGTCGTTCCCCTTTTTGAAGGTGTTGCCGTGGAGCTCCATTACATGACTCTCCGGGAGAAATCCCTAGCTTCGGATGGTCGAAGCGGGCGATGACGGCGGCTACGTCGTTTCCTTCTTTGAGGCATCGCCTTTGGAGAGTCAGCATGTTGCAGTTTGCACGGATCTCTTCATCGTCGGGGACGGTGGACGTCGGGGCGGCGGCTCCGGGTGGTTTCTGATTGTGCGTCGAGATGGCGATCTCGGGAACAATGTGAGTGACAGCTCTATGAGGTGGGGCTCTATCTCGACATTGGTTGGGTGGCATCCTTGTCCCGCTTGGGCGGTAGGGGTGTCGGCTCGGTCGATGCGCCCAGAGGGGGCGGTCTGACTTTATGTCGGGGCGGCGGCCCCGGATGTGGTGCGACGTTCGTGGTCTGCGAGCGGTTGCCCTGAGCAGCGTGGGCTGCGGGCAGCTGGGTTGTGCGGCGTTGCTGGTCGAGGGGAGCGGTGGTATGTCGGGGCGGCGGTGCCGGTTGATTGCGCTGAGCGCGACGGAGCGGTGGATGTCGGGGCGGCGGCCCCGAGAGAATCTCTGTGGCGACCAGACTTTCTGTGGCAACGATGATGGTGGGAGCGATGTCGGCGACGCGGCAATGGTTAGGGTAGTCGACTCTTCTCCGGCGTGTCCACGGTTTTGCCTCGGTTTGCTTGTTGCTGTGGAGTCGAAGCTGCGGCGGCGGGGCCCTGTGGTGTACGATGACTGGCTGCAGTGGCCCTTTCGGAGATCTTCCGTGGCGCCAGCCGTGCCTGGTTTTGTTTTTCTGAGTTCTCCGTCAGAGTCGGAGCTGCGTTGTCTGGCCGTAGGTCGATTTGTCGTCGATTAGGGTGGGCTTTGCCCTGTGTGTTTCAGTCTATGGAGTGGACCTGGCCCTTGTTGTTCCGGTTTTCCATAATTAACTGGGCAATTCTCTTCTACTTAATTAATAGATGAGGCAATCTTTGCCTCCGTTTCAAAAATAAATGGACCTAACCTCTCAGTTCTTAATTGAAACGAATATTAAGCTTTAGATCTCGCATTCGTCAGCTTGGGGACGTAGCTCATATGGTAGAGCGCTCGCTTCGCATGCGAGAGGCACGGGGTTCGATTCCCCGCGTCTCCATTTTCGTTTTTCTTCCTTAAATCAGATTGCCGAATTTTGGGATCCGTTTTTTTGAGACATTCGAGGATCAGTTTCTTTATCGAGATTTGGGTCAATATAAGCTGGAGAAATGGCCCAACTATAAGATTCGCATAAAACTGTTCAGTTGGGCTACCCTCCCGGCCCAGCTGCTCGGCCCGCGCTCTCTACTTCCTTCTCAAGCGAAGCCGAACCCCTCTTCCTCCTCCGCTGATCCTCCCAAACCCGCGCCCCGAATCTGCTGCCGCCGCTGCGTCCGTCTCGGTTTTGCCCCTCCGGTGAAGATGCTGTCAAGGATCTCCCGCCTCGGCGTCCACGCCCTGAGCCGGGCGAGGCTAGGTTTGCTTCTCCTCCCCACTCCACCGTCGCCCATCGGCTTCGCGATTTCATTTGCCTCCGCTGCGGCGTTGTTTTATTTGGAGTATGTCTCGGTTAGAACTAGAGGGCATCGAGCGCGTGATTCCTGATTCCTGAGTTGCTCACGAACTACTCCGTGGGTTTTCCTCGTGGTCACCTGGGGTGCCCTGTCAAATTTGTGCTGAGCCCAGCGTGCTACTTGCCCCGGGTGTTAATTCCAGGTCATTCGGATGCAATGACGCGCCTAGTTTCGAGTTTGTGGATGCGGTCAGGCTGATGATTAGTTGATTGACATCTGGGAGCAAATGCGAGGTGCTTTGATGAAGTAGCTACTAGCAGCAGCAGCAGCAGCATCGAGGGGATATACCTGTTGGTTGTGGCCACACTGATTTCCTGCTATTTGGTCACGCAGAGTTAATCCTACATCTGGTAGTTGGCACGGAGGCACTAGTTAGTGGGTTTTTTGTATTTCCTGTGGATTGGTGTCTGTTTTAAGGAATGTGGGCAGTATCTTCTGTAAGAGTGCTTTCTAGCTCTTCTGTAAGAGTGTTTTAAGGAATCTGCTGCCGCCGCTGCGTCCGTCTCGGTTTTGCCCCTCCGGTGAAGATGCTGTCAAGGATCTCCCGCCTCGGCGTCCACGCCCTGAGCCGGGCGAGGCTAGGTTTGCTTCTCCTCCCCACTCCACCGTCGCCCATCGGCTTCGCGATTTCATTTGCCTCCGCTGCGGCGTTGTTTTATTTGGAGTATGTCTCGGTTAGAACTAGAGGGCATCGAGCGCGTGATTCCTGATTCCTGAGTTGCTCACGAACTACTCCGTGGGTTTTCCTCGTGGTCACCTGGGGTGCCCTGTCAAATTTGTGCTGAGCCCAGCGTGCTACTTGCCCCGGGTGTTAATTCCAGGTCATTCGGATGCAATGACGCGCCTAGTTTCGAGTTTGTGGATGCGGTCAGGCTGATGATTAGTTGATTGACATCTGGGAGCAAATGCGAGGTGCTTTGATGAAGTAGCTACTAGCAGCAGCAGCAGCAGCATCGAGGGGATATACCTGTTGGTTGTGGCCACACTGATTTCCTGCTATTTGGTCACGCAGAGTTAATCCTACATCTGGTAGTTGGCACGGAGGCACTAGTTAGTGGGTTTTTTGTATTTCCTGTGGATTGGTGTCTGTTTTAAGGAATGTGGGCAGTATCTTCTGTAAGAGTGCTTTCTAGCTCTTTGTCAAGACAACTGATGCGGTGTCTCATTGCTCACCCTGATTATGGGGTCTACAAATATGCAAGTTGGATTGGCCTGCTCAGTTTTCCATAATAACATGTAATGTTTGTTTATGTGTTTTTTAAGGTGAACCATACTATTCAAGATGTTCCCCTTTTATGTTTAGATATACATTTTGGAAGAAATGTATGTTTAGTTATTCTTGGTATGTGAGCCTAGGGTCTGTTTAGTTATTTTTGACTAGCGCTTTAAGTAAATTTTAAGAGAACACATTCTTTAGACTGGCATGCTTGTCTGTTTGTTATGGCCATCTTTCGTTTCTCTATGTCCACTGAATTATTCTGACATTTATCAGGTCAAAAGTCAGTAACTTCAAGGAATCAGGAAGAACCCATCAGAGCCTGTATGAACTATGTGGTCAGCTCTCTCTCTCTCTCTCTCTCTCTCTCTCTCTCTCTCAAATGTTGCATTGTTAACTTGCCTACATTTACTGCCAACTTATACAAAGGAGTTTCCCTGGTTGCTGGAACTGTCCATTTGCTAGGCCTTCAAGCATTTTTTTTGCAGGGAATTTCTTCGAGCAATCCTAACTGTGCCGTTAACCTGCAGAACTTGTTAATCTTTGCTTTGGTACACCCCCCTTAAAAGTTTGCACAAATCTTAAAGTTACTTAAAAAGGCTATCCTCATATTAGTTTCATAGTTTGCAGATCTAACGTATTGAATAGATTGATTTGGATAAAAAAAAATATTATCCTTTTTCATATAAAGGGTACCTTCTAATCTCCACCTTTAATCTGCATTGAAATCCATAAACTTTTCTAGGGGGGTGTACTGAAGCAAAGTTGACTATATAGTTTTCATACTTATCAGATATCGATGTTTGAAAAGATGTGCAGATATACAGATCTCGTGTCTCTGCTTTACTTTTTTTTAATTTATTTAAAATGAAAAATATAATGTAGAGAAACTGGAATAACTTTGTTCAAAGATGGAATAACAAATGGGACTCTTTTCAGGGTAATCGTTCTCTATGTTCCGCCACGGAAGCTAAAGTCAATGACAGGAGTGAACAGCCGAAAGCTAAGTAAGTCTTTTTACTGTTGATGCCTAGCCAGTCAGCTTTTACTTACTTATTGTTGGGCGTAACATAAGTACTAAAATGTTTTCTATGCTCAATATTTTCAATTCAGCAGTACAGACTATTGTGTCACACTAATATTAATATTTACTGATCTATCTCTGCGTCAGTAAGGATTCAGAATAATAACCAAAGCTCATGGAAGCAACCCTATGGTCCTTGGATGAATTTCTTAGCTGTTTATAAAAGCTTCTAATGGCTCATTGGCTCTGTGAGACCAACACAATAAACCTTACTTACCAATTTTGACAACTAACTAAATACAGCCAGTTCAACAATGATACAGTTAGACTGTAACTGTTGGAGCACTAGGACGGACTAGGATTACATGAATACAAGTACACCCACCAAAATAGATGGGCATAAGGAGTCTAATTAAAAACAATTACCAATTTAAGCTATGCATGGAAAATTATTATTTTGTAAAGGATTAGAGAGAGCACATTAGGTTGGTGAATTAAGCCTTCATAGTGATGTTTGCCCTTGATGCTAAACCATTTAATGGTTGAAACTATTGGCAAATAATTTTGCAACGGACTTCTGTCGTCATTTCACTTTGTGGCAGGTTGATGTGGACTCATGCCGTTACCCCTTTGGAGGCATGACATTTGTATATTTTCTAAAATAGAATGTTCAGATGTTATAAAAATGTTTCTTCACTTGTGCCCCTTTTGCACTTGGGTAGTCATAGTCTCTGCGAGGCAGCTGATCAGAGAAGCAAATAAAACTAGTGAAATGCCCCCATATCGTTAGGGAAGTAATAATAATAAAAAAATAAATTGAATCATGTAAAACTAGCTAAATGTGCCGGTATTGCTATGGTAGTAGTAATAATCAAACATATCAAATCGTATCATATGTGGCACATCAATCTCCATAGAGATACCCCACTTGTCTGGAGGGAAAGTGGGATGGCAGGCGGGCCATCATCACCAACTCCAAAATGTGTAGGAGCAAGGTAAAGATAGATATGGCAGGTCGTCCAAACAGCTCCATTTCAGGTAAAACATACAACAGAATATAGGGAGGAAAACACGATGTACGTGATCCAACAGCCAACAACATGTCCGGCACACAGGCTGACTACAAGATGGAGCAAAAAAAGGAATTGGTAGATCCACTCATTGAATTATTATGAACAGTAAAGAGGCCTTTAAGTTCAATTCCTGTTCCAAAAATGATTTTGGAAATTCCTGGAAGTAAACATTTGTCCACCTAGAAGCCATCCACCTGACTTAACATGGTTTTTGGGCCCCTCTCTGGCTGTTGTTGTTGTCTTCCACTATTCTTAAAAGCAGCATTCCTACAAGCTGCAGTGTGTCCATTCCTGTAGCTTGTACCTCCTCGCTAAAGAACACAAACACAAGCTGCTCAACGTGCCACGGGGGGGGGGGGGGGGGGGGGGATGTGGCCCTGCATTTTGTGGCATAAGACCACTTGTGAAGGAACTGCCAGATTGGTAAGAAAAGTTCCAGATGTTATGTACCCTGCTTACAACACCACCCTTGAAGGGACTAGTATGCTACATAGGCACTGCTTACAATTGTGGGAGAGGTAATTGGATAAGTTCTTGTTTAATTGGTACGAAATGGGCTAGGATTATATAGCCCGCTTACAAACCCAAGCATGGAAAGTAACAACCTTGGGAACCCTTAAGAGATTTGAATCCGAACTTAAAGGTAGCTGGGAAATCCAAACTAAAAGATAACTGAGATCCTTATCCGTTAATTAGGCAATTGTTAGAGGTAATTGGAAGAATATCTTGCTTGGTTTGTAAGAATATGGCTAGGCATTATAGAGCCGGCTTAAGAACCTAAGGTTGGAAAGCGACAACCTTGGTACTCGTAAGAATTCAATATCCCAACTTACAGATATCTGGGACACTCATCCCTTAGTTAGGAATAGCTCCACCTGTAGGGCAAGTGCTCCTTTCTCCTGGGATGCCCTCCTGTTGTGGCCAACTGGCCATAGTTCTGGGCCAAGTATGCTTTTCGAGCAATATTTTGTCCTTTGGTTTTTAACACAATCAGGCCTCATGCAGGTGGTTATTTCATATTTTGTCCATATGGAGCCTATGCAGCATTTAGGGCATGAAATTAATTTAGCAATAAACGGCGATATCCAGACATGCGAGAACTTCTGTCAATTTTACCAGTTCTGCCTCTATTTTGATGCATAGGGTCTTTATGAGGTCTATCTGCTTTACTTTACAGCTTATTTAAGTTTAACACGCCTGGGAGTGTGTCTTTTTTCAATAGTTTTTGTATTTTAAAGCCTTTTCTTCTGTCATTTTCTGGTTTTGTGTGTAGAATATGTTACATGTTCCATTGATTAATTAGGAACTTAATATTGAAGTTAGGATTCCATCCCCTTCCCTTTTAGCTGATTTGTTGCTTAATATCTGATGGGCAGCGCATGCTTTTGGTTCTTAATTTTTTACCATTTTGTCCTACCCTTGGCAATCAGTATCAATGATTGGAATTTACTTTGCAGGATATCTGTGACATTTGTTGATAAGGATGGCGATGAAACGGTTATCAATGTTCCGATTGGGATGTCAATGCTGGAAGCTGCTCATGAGAATGACATAGAACTTGAAGGTCCTCTGCAGTACTCCTTTTTACTAATTTTGGTTTGAATCTTGAACATCCTGCAGTAATACCACACCTGTACTTGACTTCATGTGCTTCTTTGGACTTAATATCACCTGTATTTTTATTAGCTAAAGGAGCTTACATTGATATGTAAGTTCAATATTAGGTATAGATATATCATGATACCTTTCTGTCATTGTATGCCTCCTTTGATTCTGCATCTGTTAGAATTTTCGTTTAAATTCTGTTGCATGTTGACTTACAGTACTCCCTAACCTTTTTTGCCATATATATCTGAATTGCTTGTTCTGCCATGATCACCAGGAGCATGTGAGGGCTCTCTTGCATGTTCTACCTGTCATGTGATTGTAACGGTACGTAGTTCTACATACATTTCTAAGTTTTCAGTTGAGACAGTTCAAAGTGCAGTTTGATGAGAAAGTTCTATTCAGGACGTAGACTACTATAACAAATTGGAAGATCCTGAAGATGAGGAAAACGATATGCTGGACCTTGCTTTTGGCCTTACAGAAACGTATGCTTATTTTTATTTTTTTGTGAATTGTACAAAATGTATTACTCCAGTTAAACTAACCTGGTCCCATTGTTTTAGATCTCGCCTTGGTTGCCAAGTAATTGCAAGCCCTGAACTTGATGGCATAAGATTAGCACTGCCAGCAGCTACCAGAAATTTTGCTGTTGATGGGCATGTCCCAAAACCACACTGACTAAGCACTGGGTATGTTGCATACCTGCTCAGTTTTGCAGAATATGAGATGTAGTTACTTTTATTTTTCATCTTGTTGTATCTGTATCCTCAACATTTAAATTCTGTAGTCCTTGGCAAGATAGCGATTAATGTCAACTTGCTTCGTCAAATAACACTTGTAAAATCCATTGGAAAATGCATTGTCATTGCAATGCTAGCAACCTTGCACTTGCAAAATCTACCATCAGTTTGTCCATCACTCCATGTTTATTTTTCGCTATATATTATGCTATACTCTATGTTTTTAAGGCGACGCTTCGCTTTAAGGCGCTGGGGGGGCGCCTCGACGCCTAGGCGCCTAAAGCGGACATATTTGCAAAGCGCTGGGGGGGCGCCTCGACGCCTAGGCGTCGCCTAAGCGTCGCCTTACGGACGCCTTAAAAACATAGGCTATACTGTATATCTTCCTTGTAAGCTAATGCTTGTGTGTATCAAAGTGGTATCAGATCAGCTGTTATATTTACCTAACGTTTAGACCTTATTTTTGTCGCATTCTCCTTTAATTTTCCTTTTGTTTCCTAAAGTGGTATCAGATCAGCTGTTTTGTAAATTTTGCCAGTCTACTTTCATACTCCATTTTTCTAACATTTAGAAAACATTGCACAAAAATAATGAAAATATCACTTGCATATAACAGAGCCACACATAACTGAACTTTAAATCCAAGCAACTATAACAATAACGAGCTACCGTAGGCTCACTAAAGGCATCACAACAGAGTTTTAATCTTGCTAGTGATTTATTAGTTAACTGATAAAATCCTTAATACTTAACTTCTATGACCGACCAATTTACTAATCACGGTAGGGTAGAGCTTCTAACTTATCGTCAATGGCAAAGTTCCAAGAAAAATGATGTGTGAGATATTGTATAAACATGAACTGCGAAGATGAGGGTGTTACTCCCTTTATCTTCAGCATGTTGTCCTTAGGAGTTACCTAAACACATCGAAATAACAAAAGGTGAGTATAAAAACTTAGCAAGTATGCATAAACCACAACACTGAATATTTATAAATAGTATCTTATCACCAACACAAATAATGATGATCATGTGTCCACATGCTCACTGCATCTCACTGCATTTCGTATACCGGTATCTCTTGAGTAGACATCCATCGGCATCTACTTGTTGAGCATTGAAAGTTCAAGTTGCCGAGCAAAGTAGCTCTTCGTATCTTTGTCACTATGGTGATGTGGAAAATATGAAATGTGAGTAGAGTGTTTGTAGTATACATATTTCTACATTGTCATATAATTATGACCATTGCAAATATCATGAACATAAAGAACAAGTACTAAGAAATAAATTTTATGCAAAAATAGCCAGAAAAAGGTTATTATCCCATCATGGACTTGTCTTGACCCTTACGAGCATCTGAAGAAATATCCATTGCATTGGAACTCCTCAGACCTGTGGAGCAAACCTCACTTAAGAAACTATTTGATGATCATCACACAAGCATATTCTACTATCTCCGTACTCGACAACAACAACAGCAAAGCCTTAGTCCCAAACAAGTCGGGGTAGGCTAGAGCTGAAACCCATCAGATCTCGCAACCAACTCATGGTTCTGGCACATGGATAGCTAGCTTCCACGCACCCCTGTCCATGGCCAATTCTTTCGTGTTATTCCAGTCCTTCAGATCTCTCTTTACGGACTCCTCCCATGTCAAGTTTGGTCTACCCCGACCTCTCTTGGCATTATCAGCACACTTTAGCCGTCCGCTATGCACTGGAGCTTCCGGGGGCCTGCGCTGAATATGCCCAAACCATCTCAGACGATGTTGGACAAGCATATTCTACTATCTCCACGACGCTCGACAAAATTTGTAAAACCCAACTTTGCTCCTTACATCAAAACGCGGTTTAATTTTCTATTTCCATGCTATTTTCTCCTTAATTATTAGTATGTTTATCCAAACAGCGCAAAAGATACCAGCTTAGATATCTACAACTTTCATGTTACCTTAATAGTGATAACATCTGAAATAGAAAATTGTTTCAGTTAAAAACCGCTCAGGAGCATGGTTTTTACTCAAGTTTTCAAACCTTTAGAAAGACAAGTACAAACTTCTCCTTTTCTGACTAACTTCATACTGTAAAGGATTTGATCTCAATTTTCGAATTAGTATCCCAGATCAGCAATTCAACTATCAACATCTTGAGGCCCTTGTGAGAGGGTCGCTCCATGTCATTGTTTCTGACAGAAGATTTCGGATTAAATCATCTCTTCCATGAGTGCGCTGTTTACTTTCCTGGTGCTGACATCTAAAGTTCTGCCAATTTGTTGTTGTCATGTTTTGCATCTCTAATGGCTGCTATGGGAGCCTCCTTTTGATAGTTCAGATACGCCACATGGTCAAAGTTTCAATTACTGGCATATGCAAGATTTCATCATTCTATGTGAATGTTGGTCATAGTGGTATGGCCACTACTACTGCAATTGTGGATGGAGATGCTTGCTTTTATTTGTGTGTACGAGTTAAGTTCAGTGATGCCTTGTTTTGTTACTTCAAGAGTTTTTCATTTCATTGTTGGCTTGACCAGCTTTATTCTGACAGTCCATGCCAATCTCATCTAGAAGATCCCTTTGTCTGGTCTTTTCCTGCATGTTACAGAATTAGTTACAAATAAATAGGTCTGGCCCCGAGTAATTTGCAAGGTTTTCATGAAAATTTCTCAGTGTTCCAGTGTGATGATTATTTCTTTTAAAACTGGAGATATTTCGAAGTATATTAAACAATTTTGCTGCTGTTACAGCTCAGGTGCTGGTGTTACAGTTCAGGTGTGCACAGTGCCAACAGCTTGGTTTCTTGCTAGTTTTGTTCTTTCATTTCAAACAGCTAAAATTTTCGGGGTTTCTGGCGTTTCTTGTATTTGCATATGATCCATCTGCTTCTTCTTGTACTCTCCCCTGTAGTTGTTTCATAACCCCTGTTTCGTCGAGTGTTAAAAGTTGGGTAGGGACAGGAGAACCACCGCTGCGTACTTTTTTGCGACCGTAATGTCAGCTCACCATAATGTAATTTGAGGAGGAATACCATCCGTGAGCGTTCTGTCATTACCAACTGGTGGAGAGTTACCATCAGTGATGTGCCGAAAGGGTAAGACCAGAAAATTGGGTTTTCTTTTTTGTGTATGAAAGAGTAGAGTATTCCCTTTCTTCCATGTTATAAGCGGTTCCTCGTATAAGATTTAAGACGCGGTTTTGAGTTTTCTTCACCTATGTCTTCTTATATACACTGAATCCCTCTGGTATTTAAACTCCGTAGTACTACTACATTTGGAATTTTTTGTTTCACTTGAATGAATTTGCTTGCAATTATTCATATATACATGAAGATCCATTTATTCACGTCAACGTGATGACCGTTATTGAAATCATAGTTTGCGGTTTGGTCCCATCGCGTTGTGCACTTGCGTTCTCCCCTGGTTCGAGCCTCCAGAATTTGACGGCATCTTGCCTAAATACTCGTGAATATGTTACTTCCTCAGTATTACTGTAACGATTGTTTGTTCTATTAATTTGAGGTTGGTGGCAGTAGTACTGTTTTCTTCTCTCACAAGCAGTTAATTTTTCTCTCTTTGACATTTCCACTGTCACAGATGCTGAAACGTTGTTTTTGCCCCCAACTGCGTCTGAGAAGGAACGAAAGTGACCGATGATTCTCACTGGTTAAGAGGCATCGGTTGAAGCTGCTAGATTAATTGCTACGTAATCGGCGGTTGGTAAACCTTCAATTCGTCGCAGCATAGTTTACATCGTTACGGGGGCCGTTCGCTGCTGGGCAGATGAACCGATCAGCTCCGCCGCCCAAGTCGCATTCGGATCGTGATCGTACCACTTGTGAAGCTGATTAAAGCGCCGACGCCACGTGACTACAGTAGGTCGTATGTATCAATGTATGTCGTGAGACGCCGTGCTCCCATGACCGTAACGTGTCTGCCTCCTGTGGCGCATGTCGGGATGGAAAGGCTCGCTCAGGCGATGATGCTGCCGCACTGTATCGCGTACCGTCGAACCCCCATGTGTCGCCGGCCTGTGGCTGCTGCCCTGATGCCATCACAGGTTTCCGCTGTTGCTAGGCAGTGCTACGGAGTACCATCTTTTTGGCTGTGTGTGACACCCGTCTTGGTTCATCTGATTACGTTTTTGCTCTCATCCGCTGCCACTGAAGAGCAACCAATCGTAGCACACGGCCGGCGCACGCCCGACCAATATTGCTTTTAAAACATAATAACATTTACTTTAAAATGCGATTGGAAATGACCATGGATCAACGCATTGGAGAGTTTGCTTTTGGATGAGTTGAACCTTAGCATATTTTATCGCCTCGGATGATTCAGCAACGAACTGCTTTGCAACCGCCCCTCCGTCACCGGATGGCTTTGACCGGTGTTGCCTCCCGAGAAAAACATACTGCGGATGGCGATCTTCAAAAGGAAAGACAAAAAGGAGAGAGCGACAGTCCTCCTTCGTGGGGGGCAAAGGCAGGCAGGCTCATGATCGTCGCCCTACCAAGTCCCCGGATGGTGTGGGAATCCCCAAAGCAGACACGCACTTATCTTTCCCTTGCTCAAGTAAAGATGAACAAAGGGGGAGAGAAAAGCACCAGATTCTGCCACTCACACACCAACAATGTGCATATCACAGATTAACCAAAAGATGTTTGGCACTAATGGTGTGCTGAAAAAGAATAGTTTTTCAAAAAAGAGTTTGGTGTTAACTCACTCGTACCAAAGGTTTGCAAACTAGATGTGTTTTTGATTGATATATAGGGCAGGTGCTTCTTTATTTGGCTTATTATGTTGTGAATAAGCTCCTAACTTGGCATATACATACCCTATGAGGTGAATAAACTCCTGACATGCTTTGGTACTGAACATTCTTGTCAGAATTTTATGAAGTGCATATAAGTACTCAAACGCAGGATGGATGCCTATAAATCTGGCTGAATTCATGGAATTCATGTCTACGAACTTCTTTCTCTCCTATTCCCAAGGCATTGTTGCCATGGTCGTTTCTCTCTAGCTAGTACTCTTTCTGAACGGAACTAGTAATCGTGTGTGCAACTTGTGCACCATCTTCTCCTATTCCTGCAAGTGGGAGGAGGTGCAGGTAGAAGATGCTGACCGTTAGTGCTAATTAACCAGGCTTGACAGCAACAAATCAAAGGCCAGCATCTCAAAATCATGGGGGCTGTCTAGGTCACAGGAGGTCATAACGAAAATCAAGCTGTTGGTGTTTCCCTTTCAATCCATTTCCCTCCTAAGATTACACTGTCGAACTATCATAGACCCTGCCCTGTATTGACTGCAATTTTTGTGTACTGTCCGGTATTTAGTTGAAGCTTGTGCTAAATACCGGAGAGCAGACCAAAATTACTATCAATTCAAGCAGGGCCTAAGTATGTTGAAAACGAAATAAATCACGTGTGATGTATATATCACTCTTGGTTGTTACTATACTTGTTAGTACAATTTGGTTGGCCAGTAATAAGACAACAAAAGTACAAAACTCTAGCTAGGTGAACCTGTAATAGGAGTTCTTGCTTTCTAACTAGCCTGATAGATGACATAGCTTGACATGACATGGAAGGATCAGCAGTAGCGATCTTTTCTGATGGAGATTCAGATACCGGCCTTCAACTAGCTTGATGAAACACTGTCCTTTTTTTGTCCTAATAAAAGCACTAGTGGTGATATATTACGGGACAGGGATGGATTATCACGGAGTATGCTTGCTCGCGTGTGGGTGATGCGTATACTGTCCAACTACCCATTTGGCTTGTGTGTATATACAATCTAAGTGCTTCTTCAAAGAAGCAACATATGGTAATGACAGTTATGCAGTTTAATGATTCTGGTACATGAGGACATTCTAATAGTTTGTTTTCTCTGAGTCAATTGCAAGAAACCACCACATTTGTAGCTAGATTTGCGGAAAACCATCAACTCGTTAATCCATTGCAAAAAACACCACAAAATCGCTTAAGTCGTTGCAAAAAGCACTGATCGGGTGATTTGACCCGTTTAATCACTTTCTTACAAGTGGGCCCAGATTGTAAGGAATTGACTTAGCGAAAAAATTACACACACACCCCTAGATCTAAAAAACAAAAGCAATCAGACCCCCTCCCCCCTCGCGTGTATTTGTATGAGTTTTGCGTCGCCGGCGGCGTGGTCACGGCTGGCCTCTACCGCCTGCATGTCCAGCAGGTCGCCGACCATCTTCCTGCCGCCGCTCATCCCGTCATGTTCGTCGAAGGAGGCGCGGTGCTCGTCGATGACTCGCTGCGCCGCCGCCCTTCTCGGAAGCCGCACTGGCCGCCGCTTGGCGCCGCCGATGTCCAGCACGCCGAGCACTGGCGGCTTCGGTGGAGAGGCGTCGGAGGCGGACCTCGTCCACGCGGACGGCCGCGGAGCAGAGGAGGAGGCCCGTGGAGAGTCATTGGGGAGGTGGCGTGCGGAGGGGAGCTCGGGCCAGTTGGGGGAAACGATGTCGTGGGCCGTCAGGCACTCCTCGGCGGCGGCCGGATCGGTGATGTGGATCACCTGGCGAGAGACGAAGTAGAGGAGCAGCGCCGGCCCGTGTGCCGCCGTGCGGCGTCCGCCATGGAGGTCCACCGGCACGCTCTCGCCGACGAGCACCAGAAAGAATGGCGGCAGCGACCCCAGGCCGCGAGCGCCAAGGATGTGCTGGAGGAGAAGAATCCCAGCGGACGGCGAGCAGAGCACCGTCGTGCCTACCAGATGGCATGGCCGGGGGCGCCGCGGCTGCGCTTTGAGGCAGAGAAGACCCGGTCAAAATTGCTCTGGGCTGGCTGTTGTGTATATTAGGGAGTTGATTGCATTTATTTATTTATTTCAGGGGTGTGTATGTCAACTTTTTGCCATCTAAGCTCCTTACAATCTGGGCCCACTTGTAAGAAAGTGATTAAACGGCCCAAATCACCCGATCAATGCTTTTTGCAACGACTTAAGTGATTTTGCGGTGTTTTTTGCAACGGATTAACGAGTTGGTGGTTTTCCGCAAACCTAGCCGCAAATGTGGTGGTTTTGTGCAATTGACTCGTTTTCTCTAGAGACAATCTTGTAGATTTTTGTACCTTTTTTTTCGTACTCTTTTTTGGGTGGGGTGGGGGGGGGGGGGGGGTTGGGTTTGTGCGTAGAGACATATACATGGATTTAATCAAGGAAATATCCATCATTTTGGTTTCGGATATCAGTATCTTGTTTTCTCCGGGGCATTTAGGACCACACCACTTCTCAAATCTTTTTCAAATTCTTACAAAAAATAATAATACAGAGCAATGACAAATATGGACAATCCCTTTCGAGCTGGTGCTCAACCTAGATACAGATCCTCTGAGAAATGAAAATGTTAACTAAAGAATGGAAAGCGATCCAAGATATCAGCGTTTATCTAAGAAGAAGTCCTACACGTATGAGTTCACCTACTGCCACTGGCTTATATACGCATGTACGTGGCTCGGCCTCAGCTACCTACCACCTTTGTACCGAACCGAAGACATTAGCCTAAGCATAAACTACGGGTGCGTCGGGTAATATATACAAAAACAAAAAGGAAAGATTCATGGCCATGGATTGGTGTATGTACATTCCATAGTATATGGTGCTTAGGCTTTCTTCATACGCTATGCCATCGGCGTTTCTTCCTGGCCAAGGAAGAACCTCGTCTACCTCTCGCCCTCTGCGTCTGGTGCGTGCACACATGGATGATTTTGTTAGAAGCAAGTTGAACTGATGCAGATCGCCTTAATGGCAAGAGGGAAACAAAACCGAGGAGAAACCGGTGACATCTCCCCATCTTGGATATCACGCTCCAATTCGATATGTCTCCAAGGGCATCCAGAAGAGGCCTGTCGATTTGTCACTCTCAGCTTGCAGTTGATGTCGCGCATTATTTCTCTGTAGCTCACAGTCTTACCACGTTTATTAATTAGTAGTCGGTTCAGGGCGAGGGCGGCTAACCAGGCTCGTCTACACCCGCATGTGAACAGAAAAATCTGTAAAACAATTCAAAAAACATCTGATTTATTATGGCATGGTACCTGTAAAATTTCGTGGTGTTAGGGTATTCGAGGAGGTCGTGGCCAAAAAAAAAGTTTTCAAATAATCTTTAAAACAAAATTTAGACTTTTTTTTGCATGAGTTCTTTTTCTTAAACGCAGTATAGACGCAAACGCTCATATATATGTGCATACACTCACCTATATGAACGCACACACGCACATCCTATCTCTATGAGCACATTCAAGAGACTAAGACGTCATATTAGGAAATGACCATAGACACCTCGTAGTGGGCGGAAACATCTCCTCCCGCTGAACGCGCTTCGCCGAAAATCCTAAAATAAATGCAGGAAAATGCAAGCATCAGGACTTGAACCCTGATGGGCCAATGATACCACTATCCTTCTAACCATTCAAAATCTCCACATTTGCGTACAAAAATTTGCATGTTTCTCGAAAACTGGAGCATCTTGGATGTAAAAAAAATTCAGAATTTTTAAAATTTGATTGCTATTATTTTTTTAAACTTATTGTTCATTGAGAGCATATGAGCCTGGGCACCGTTGTGGATTTACCAGTTCAGTGCCCACTTGTCTGTTTTGGGACCACGCCATCACCTGTGATAAGATTACTTTCTTCCTGACCTTTATCCCCGCCGACTTGGCACAGTGCCACCTTGTTTGTCTGGAAAATGGCAGATCCCTGAACGATTTGGTACAGCGATTTCCTCCGTCGCAGGTCATTGCACCATGACTGCTCATGCACTGAATAAGCGAAAACGTAATTAAAAACGACGAGCCTTTCCCCTCTAAAGCTTGCGCTGCATTTTAGGCTACGAGATGCGCGTGACTTTTATTTAAATCGGACCGCGCCTTTGGATAGTAATATAATCATGCGGTAGTAATGTAAAGGCGATGGAAGGAGGGCAACGGCAAATGCAGTTATACATCGTCGTCCATCGGTCATTCCGTTTGCCCAATGAAAAGAGACCATTTGGGCTTTGATGCCGTCCAAGTTTTTCGGCCGTCCTCCACCGGCCACCCAGCAAGCTTTGGAGTAGTAGTGAGGTATAGTCGTAGAGGGATTATTAGTTTTTTTTAACACAGTACAGACACAAGCGCTCATACATACGCGCATACATTCATCTCTATGTACGCACACACGGACACCCTACCTTTATGAGCACCTTTGACAGACTGAGCGGCATATCATTTTGAGATTTACGAAGTCACCGTAGACGCCTTGTCGTCGACGGGAACGTCTCCTCCCACTGAAAGCGCATCGCCGGAAATCCTGAAATAAATTCAGGAATAATGCGAGCACCAGGACTTGAACCCTGGTGGGCTGGGATACCACTGTCCCTCTAGTCATCCAACCATAGGTTTGGTTCGCGGGAACACTAGGAGTTGCAAGCTGAGTTTTTGGCTATCTTTTTTTCTGGAATACGCATGAATGTGCGTATCATTCATTAATAGAGGAGAGGGAAAAGAATCCCAAGGTCCACAGAGTTACATAGCGGCGCATCCACACATCGGATCAACCGTCCACGAGCACCTAAAACACATAGCGACTACTCCTGAACTACCCTCCTCAAAAAGCCCGCAAAGAATCCCTCGAGGTCTCCTTTGAGCAATCCGACATCCCGCCAAACTCGTCCCTCAGTGTTGATCTGCTCAATTACTGTTAGTGTTGACGGCGTGACCCCATCGAAGACGATGCCATTGCGGTGCTTCCACAGCTCCCACACGACTAGCAAGCTAATGGCGCGAGTGGTTCTCCTATGGTCTTGTACTTGCTCTTGCTGGATGCACCAACTTTGTAGAGTCTCACTATCCGTGGGCACCACGGTCTGCCTGCCGGCAGCTGTGAGTACCCAATGCCAAATCTCGCGCGCAAAAACGCAGGTCACCAGGAGGTGGTCCATGGTCTCGTCATGTTGGTCGCAGAATGGGCATGCTGCCTGATGGGGTAGGCCGCGCCGGGCAAGCATGTCCGACGTCCAACAATGGTTCCTGATCTCTAGCCAGTTGAAGAAGCGACACTGCAGTGGGGCTCTTGATTTCCACGCAAATGATGTTGTTGGAGACACCTCCAGACCTGCAAATTTGGCCACGTACGCCGAGCGTGCCGAGAAGGCACCGTCTTTTTCCCAAGACTAGTTGATGGAGTCCTCTACGGTGGGGTCGAGCTAAACTTCTGGCGCTCTTGGCCACAAGCTCATGAACTGATGTATCTCATCGGCCATGAGATCCGGGCCAACGTCAAGTGCCCAGGAGTCATGCAACAACGCCTCCGCAACCGTCCTCGCCGACTTGGCCCGCGTCGCCATCTTACCATATACGAGGGGTGCCAACACGCAAACACGGAACTCATTGATCCATCTATCCTCCCAAAATAGAGTCGTACGTCCATTGCCAACGGTAGCCCTTGCTGCCGCATTGAAAATTGCCCTAGAATTGGACGGAACCGAGATTTTAAACTCAAACCAAGGCTTTGATTTGTTTGCTCTCTGTAACCATGGCCAACGCGCTTGCAGCGCCGAATTTAACCAATGCAGATCAGGAATGCCCAATCCTCCTGCCCACTTCGGCCTGCAGACTGTGTCCCAGGTAACTACACAATTACGACCGTTGCCTCTGATGTGCCACACCACAGGAACCCATGGCAGATTTTGATTTGGGCCTTTAGGGTCTTCGCAGGTATGTCCATAGCCAACATTGCATGTATCGGAATCGCGCACAAGACTGACGTCATGAGTATGAGAAGGCCACTCTTCGACAGCAGAGCCGCCCTCCAGTCCACTAGCCCCTGCAACCCAGTCCACTAGCCCCTGCAATTGTGTGGCTGTTTTCTTGTGCAGAGTCAACGGTAAGCCCACATACTTGCACGGAAAGGATGAGCTCACACATCCGAGTGAGGAGCAAACCAGCGCGACGTCCTCCTGGGAACACCCGGTTGGTACAACCGCGCTCTTCATCATATTCACCGAGAGCCCTAAGAAATGGCCGAAGGTTTGCAAGATCGTTCCACACACGTTTACCTCCGTCTTGCTGGGCCAGAAGAATACCATAACATCATCCGCAAACATGGATACCCTTTGATGTATACTGGTGCGAGCTAGAGGTGCAAGCAGTCCTCTTTGGGCGGCTAGATTGAAGAGTACTTGCAGCAGCTCCATGCAAAGTATGAAAATCATCGGAGATAGCGGGCATCCTTGCCGCATTCCTTGATAGTTGAGGATAGGCCGCCGAGGTATGCCATTTACCATGATTCGTGTGGAGGAAGTTGCTAATAGACCACATATCCACGCTATCCAACTCGTACCAAATCCCATCCACCTGAGCACCTCAAGCAGAAAAGGCCACTTTACCAAATCGAAAACCTTCGAGATGTCGAGCTTTAGCATTATCATAGGCTCTTTAAGTGCGTGTAGCCGTCGCGCCGTGTATAGCACCAACATGAAGTTGTCGTGCAGGGATCGTCCACGAACGAAGGCACTCTGGTGGTGGACCACTAGTGTGCGTAGGTCCTCGGCCAAGCACGTTGTGAGCACTTTGTCAAAAATCTTTATAACTCCCTCGCAACCATACGCACACTAGTGGGCCACCACCAGAGTTTGGAAAACTAGCGCAAAAGTGTTTGGAAAAGTAGATACGATGGAGACGTATCAACTCCCCCAAGCTTAACTCTTTGCTTGTCCTCAAGTAGTTCAGTTGATAAACTAATAGTGATCAAGAAAAACTTTTACAAACTCTTTTGTTTTTGTTTTTGTTTTTGTATATAAACTTAACTAGTAACCAAGTTTTCAGCAACGATCATGAACTAACCATGTGAATGATAACACTTATAACTCACATTTACTCATATCAATGGCATAATCAACTAGCGAATAATAATAACATATCTCAAATACCAACAATTTGTCAAAATAATCATGATATAATATGATAACATGGTATCTCGCTAGCCCTTTCTGATAAATGAAGAGCACCTCTGAAGTTCAAGGAGCAACTAAACATTGTAATTCAGGGTAGATGAGATCCAGTCATGCTCATTTCCAATATTAACTAGACTCAATTCATGTTGAACTAAGAAGGACAATAGCGCTCTCTATGCTGGTGCTTGAATGGGAAGGTGATGACTCAACAGTAAAAGTAAATAACGTGAAAGTAAATAGAAAGGCCCTTCGTAGAGGGAAGCCGAGATTTGGAGCGGTGCCAGAGCTCAAAGCTTAAAACAAAGATGAATACATTTTTGAGTGGTGTGCCTTTCCTGTCAATGTTATGACAGAGGCTTTCAACATCTTCCATGCTAAACACACTATTGACGGTTCCCATGCAGAAAGGAAAATTTATAACTCCCCCACAACCATACAAACATAAGCCATGGCTAGCCGAATCCACGGGTACCCTCCAAGCAATCAACTTTCCAGAGGGAGTTTTGTTTTATTATATTTTCTTTGTTTTTGTTTGACGAGACTGGGCATCTCAGTTACCCTCATGCATGACAAGTGAATAAACTCTCGTCATGAGAATAACCCACTTAGCATGGAATATATTGACCGCCCTGTTGCTCCATGAGCGATACGGGCACACAAAACAGATGTTTATTTGAATGATTAGAGATGACATGTGCAAATTTACTTAGAATAGCACGGTAATGCCGTATATAGGTAGATATGGTGGACTCTTTTGGAACAGCTTTGGGGTTTTAGGATTTTGGATGCACAAGCAGTATTTCCGCTTAGTACAGGCGAAGGGCTAGCAAATAGATTGAGATGCGACGAACTAGAGGGCGACGACTGTCATAATCATGCATTATGAATATTTAACATTGAACATGAGCATGAGTAGGATATAAATACTCTGGATATAAATATCATAAAGGCTGCATTGGTTTTGAATGAACTATATGTGTGAACATGTGCCAAGTCAAGCCACTTGAATTCTTCAGAGGAGGATACCATCCTAACATACTATATCATAATCATTTTAATGCATGTTGACACTCAAGATAACTCATTATTCACTCCTAGCTAATTAAGCATGGCATGAGCAACTATAATCTTTAGTTGTCATCACAAACATGTTTACTCATAATATGCTGAATCGGGGCTACTAAGTTAAACATATTTACAAAACAAAAACAAGAGAAGTTCATACCATCTTTTCTTCACTATAGCCACTTCATCAAATTATCGTCATAATGGCCTTTCACTTGCACGACCGAATGATGTGAAAATGGTAATAGTGCAAATGTGCCATGGACTAAGCTGAAATCTGCAAACTGTTTATTCAAGGGAGAAGACAAGGAAGTATTGACTCTTCTTTAGGTCAACAACAATGCATATAAGAGCCACCGAATAATTCTTACGAAGTCTTCTCCATACGACGACTGAAAGAAAAGAAAAAAAATTCAGAGAAACACATTGAAATATTTCTGGATTTTTTTTGTTTTTCTAAAGAAAGCGAACTAAAGAAGAAAAATGAAAAGCGAGAAAAAACTATTTACATCAAAGAACTCCCAAGAAACAATAAAAAAAGAAACAAGAAATCTTTTGGGGTTTCCTTTTTACTACTAAGAACTAACTAAACAAGAAAGAAAAATCGAAAAGAAGCGAGAAGTATTTTTGTATTTTCGAAGTTTTTAAACACACAAAATAAAATAAAGCGAAACATGGATATACAATGAAAACGATGAACACCGACAACTAAAATGAATGTGTGATACATGAATGTAATTTTGGTGAGAATGCGTACTCCCCCAAGCTTAGGCTTTTGGCCTAATTTGGTAATCACCACTGTTGGTTGGGATAGTAATCATAATAGCAGCTCGGAATGGCGTTCTGCACGGCTTCCTCAGCGAGACGGGCAGCCTCTACTGCCACGCTATACTCATGGGACTCATCCTCATAGCAGGTGAATCATAATTTTCACAAGTTTCATCATTCTCATGTTCTTTAGCTTTAGCAATTTGCTCATCAGGAAATTCACCTAGTGGCAGAGTTTCATCAAGCAAGGTACTAGCATCATCACGAGTATCATTCATAGCAGAAGCAGTATCATCAATCACTTGCGACATATAAGATTGCATAGTAGATGGTGGTGTCCCAAGTTGACTTAAAATAGAAGGTTAATCAAGTGTAGAGTTAGATGACAGTTCCTTACCTTCCCTCGTCTTAGAGGGTACAATCTTGGTCTCGGAGTGTTTCGGATTCTTCATAGTGATCAGCAGAGATATAATTCCCAAGTGAACTCAATAAATAGAGCTATGCTCTCCGACAACGGCGCCAGAAAATAGTCTTGACGACCCAGAGGTATAGGGGATCGCAATAGTCTTCGAGGGTAGTATTTCACCTGAATTTATTGTTTCGACACAAGAGGAGCCAAAGAATATTTATGAGCCTTAGCAGTTGAGTTTTCAATTCAACCACACCTGGAAAGTTATTTCTCTGCAACAAAGTGTTTAGTAGCACAGTAGTAATGATAGTTTGATAGTAGCAGTAGCAGTTTTGTAGTGATTATAACAGTAGCAGCAACAGTAGTAACTTAATTAGCAAAGACAATATGAGCAAAGTGTAGGCATTGGATCAACGATGGATATTTGTATGGATGACATTCATCATGTAACAGTCGCAACCTAGAGCGATACACAATAGCTCCAATTCATCAATTCAATGTAGGCATGTATTCCATATATAGTCATACATGCTTATAATAAGAACTTGCATGACATCTTTTGTCCTCCCAGCGGGGTCCATAAGGAAATCTAAGGGATATTATGGCCTCCTTTTAATAGAGAACCGGGACAAAGCATTAACACATGGTGAATACACGAACTCCTCGGATTACATTCATCCTTGGAGAGTATCCCAATTATTGTCACCTTGGGGTCTATGGTTCAGAACAATAACAAGTGCATACAACTAGCAGATAGGATCAAGAACTCAAGTATATTCATGAAAACATAAAGGGTTCAGATATGAAATAATGGCACTCGGGCCCTAGTGACAAGTATTAAGCATAGCGAAGTCATAACAACATCAATCTCAGAACATAGTGGTTACTAGGGATCAAGCCCTAACAAATTGACTCGATTACATGAAAAATCCCATCCATATCCATCACCGTCTAGCAAGCCTACAAAGGAATTACTCACTCCCGGTGGTGAGCATAATGGAACTGTTGATGAAGAAGAGTTGATGACGACGACGATGATGAATCCCCTCTCCGGAGACTGAACGGACTCCAGAACAGCCCTGCCCATGAAGAATAGGAGGTGGCGACGACTGCGTATTGTAAAACACGATGAAACTTCTTTTTTTTTCCTCGGGAAGACGTAATTTAGAGGCTTGAAATTAGGTCAGACGGAGCGTTGTGGGCCCCGCAAGACATCAGGGCGCTCCCTGGGGGTAGGCCCGCCCTGTTGCCTTCTGGGAAGCATGTGGGTCCCCTCCAGTAGATCTTCGTTCAAATTTTTTTTATTCAATAAAAAATCTCCGCAAAGTTTTGTTGGATTCTGACAACTTTTATTTCTGCACAAAAACAACACGTTGGTAGTTCTGCTGAAAACAACATCGGTCTGAGTTAGTTACATTCAAATCATGAAAATTAGAATCCAAAACAAGAGAAAAGTGTTTGGAAAAGTAGATACAATGGAGACGCATCGCCGACCCATAGCCAACACTTACTCAAATAACATCACATAAAAAGGTGTTCAAGAGTTGTTACAACCCATAACAGAGACCATGATGGAGGAGGAAGAAGGGGTGTTGATGGAGGCGCGGCAGCAGCGGCCCATGGCCACGCCCTAGCGTCGGTGGCTCCCTTTGGTCTCCCTATTTGTTGCAACAATGGTGTTCCTGATGTGGACGGCGGCTAGACGTGAAGATGAATGATGAATGATTGGTAGCGGATAGAGTTGATGGTGTATATATATAAGAGCTCTCCTGTAGCCTCCTCCGTTGATGTAGCATCTCTCCTTTGATCCAAGGGCTCTAGGTGAGCCCAATCCTCTCCCAAAACATCCCTTGATGACCAAGGAGGTTGCACGTATAAATGGGGACAAAATCCATGAAGAATCCCGTGAAGAAAGGTAACTTTCGGTGAAGTTTTGGCCTCAAACGAGTGTCCATATAACTAGCCACAGTCACATGAAATGTCATCTTTGGCTGTGACCTCTTCCGATAAAATGGCCACCATTTCTTCATACAAACTCAAAATTTGACGTTCATTGGCTTGTTTGGTTAGTTTGAATGATGCCAATCCATCTAGCTTTAGATCTTGATTCTGAGCACTTTGGAAAAATTACTTTTTCACTCCCCGAAATGGATAAGTCTGGGGTACTGGATGTCCTCCACTTGTACACCTTTCATCCTGCAAAGTGCACGGGAAGTCCGTGTCACCTCGAAGACACACAAATACAAATAAAACTAATAAAAACTAACTAAGAATAAAGAATATGCAATACTCGCGGTGAAAAGAGTAAAAACTGGAAAGCATGCATATGGACATGTAATTGGCTCAATGGGACATGATATAACTAGATATACGGAGATAATTTGCAACAAATGAGCCATGAAAATGCGCAAAATATGGGGCCACCACTTGATGGGTACTGCCATGGTTGTGTGTGCCCTTGAGCTGCCAAGGAAGGAGAATTTGTCCTCAGCTTGCGCCAGGTGGCCATTTTTGCTTCATATGCGTTCATCGGTGATACGTCTCCATCGTATCTATAATTTTTTATTGTTTCATGCCAATATTCTACAATTTATTTATAATTTTGGCAATGATTTATACTCCCTGTGTAAACTAATGTAAGAGCGTTTAGATCACTAAAGTAGTGATCTAAATGCTCTTACATTAGTTTACGGAGGGAGTATTATTTTTGGGACTAACATATTGATCCAGTGCCCAGTGCGAGTTCCTGTTTGTTGCATGTTTTTTGTTTCGCGGAATATCCATATCAAGCAAAGTCCAAACGCGATAAAATTTTACGGAGATTTATTTTGGAATATATGTGATTTTTGGAAAGAAGAATCAATGTAAGACGGTGCTCGAGGGGCCCACAAGGCACCAGGGCGCGCGCAGGAGGTATGGGCACGCCCAGGTGTGTTGTGGGCACCTCGTAAATCGGTTGACCCCCCTTCTTTTGCCGCAAGAAAAGATAATATCTGGAAAAAATCATTTAAAATTTCAGCCCGATCGGAGTTACGGATCTCCAGGAATTAAGAAATGGTGAAGGGCCAGAAAATAGGAACGCAAAAGAACAGAGAGAGAGATCCAATCACGGGTGCCATGGAGGCCAAGGATCAGAGGGGAAAACATCCTCCCATCTAGGGGGAGTCCAAGCAAGAAGAAGAAGAAGGAGGGGGGGGCTCCCTCCCCCTCTCTCCCGGTGGCGCCGGAGCGCTGCCGGGGCAATCATCGTGCCGGTGATCTACACCAACAACTTCGCCACCGTCAAAACCAACTCTCCCCCCTCTATGCAGCGGTGTAACACCTCTTCTCCCCACTGTAATCTCTACTTAAACATCGTTCTTAATGCCACATATTATTATCCAATGATGTGTTGCCATCCTATGATGTTTGAGTAGATTATTTTTGTCCTATGGGTTGATTCATGATCGTGATTGGTTTGAGTTGTATGTTTTATTTTGGTGTTGTCCTATGGTGCCCTCTGTGTCACGCAAGCGTGAGGGATTCCTTCTGTAGGGTGTTGCAATACGTTCGTAATTCAATTATAGTGGGTGGCTAGAGTGATAGAAGCTTAGACCCGAGTAAGGGGGTTGTTGCATATGGGAGTAACTAGGACTTGATACTTAATGCTATGGTCGGGTTTTACCTTATTGATCTTTGGTAGTTGCAGATGCTTGCTAGAGTTCCAATCATAAGTGCATATGATCCAAGTATGAAAAGTATGTTAGCTCATGCCTCTCCCTCATATAAAATTGCAATAATGATTACCGGACTAGTTATCGATTGCCTAGGGACAAATAACTTTCTTGTGTTACAAAAAGCTCTCTACTAAAATTAACTTTTATTATCTCACAAATTACTCCTAGTTTTATTTCCACCAAGTACCTCTAGTTTTAGTCTTGCAAACCTATCCTATCACCTACAAAATAGTTTTATACTTGTTCTAGGTAAAGCGAATGTTAAGTGCGTATAGAGTTGTATCGGTGGTCGATAGAACGTGAAGGGAATATTGATTCTACCTTTAGCTCCTCGTTGGGTTCGACACTCTTATTTATCGAAAAAACTATAATTGATCCCCTATACTTGTGGGTTATCAAGACCTTTTTCTGGCACCGTTGCCGGGGAGCAATAGCGTGGGGTTAATATTCTCGTGTGTGCTTGTTTGCTTTATCACTAAGTAGATTTTATTTTGTGCTCTTGTTTTCTATCTTTAGTTATGGGTAGGAAACGTAAAATACCAAAAAAAATAGTTATGTCTGCTAACCCAATGGTTGAAGAACCACCAAAAATCTATCATACTACTGAAGCTTTCTATTTGGATCTATTAGAAATATGCCCTAGAGGCAATAATAAAATGGTTATTATTATATTTCCTCGTTCATGATAATTGTATTTTATTCATGCTATACTTGTGTTATCCGGAAATCGTAATACATGTGTGAATACATAGACCACAACATGTCCCTAGTGAGCCTCTAGTTGAGTAGCTCGTTGATCAATAGATGGTTACGGTTTCCTGACCATGGACATTGGATGTCATTGATAACGGGATCACATCATTAGGAGAATGATGTGATGGACAAGACCCAATCCTAAGCATAGCACAAGATCGTGTAGTTCGCCTGCTAAAGCTTTTCTAATGTCAAGTATCTTTTCCTTGGACCATGAGATTGTGCAACTCCCGGATACTATAGGAATGCTTTGGGTGTGCCAAACGTCACAACGTAACTGGGTGGCTATAAAGGTGCACTACGGGCATCTCCGAAAGTGTCTGTTGGGTTGGCACGAATCGAGACTGGGATTTGTCACTCCGTATGACGGAGAGGTATCTCTGGGCCCACTCGGTAAGACATCATCATAATGAGCTCAGTGTGACCAAGGAGTTGATCACGGGATGATGTGTTACGGAACGAGTAAAGAGACTTGCCGGTAACGAGATTGAACAAGGTATAGGGATACCGACGATCGAATCTCGGGCAAGTATCATACCGGTAGACAAAGGGAATTGTGTACGGGATTGTCTGAATCCCCGACATCGTGGTTCATCCGATGAGATCATCGTGCAACATGTGGGAACCAACATGGGTATCCAGATCCCGCTGTTGGTTATTGGCCGAAGAGATGTCTCGGTCATGTCTGCGTGATTCCCGAACCCGTAGGGTCTACACACTTAAGGTTCGGTGACGCTAGAGTTGTTATGGGAATTAGTATGCGGTTACCAAATGTTTTTCGGAGTCCCGGATGAGATCCCGGACGTCACGAGGAGTTCCGGAATGGTCAGGAGATAAAGATTTATATATGGGAAGTCCTTATTCGGTCGCCAGAAGTGTTCGGGGGTTTATCGGTATTGTACCGGGACCACCGAAAGGGTTCCGGGGGTCCACCGGGAGGGTCTACCTGCCCCAGAGGGCCCTATGGGCTGAATATGGAGGGGAACCAGCCCCTGGGTGGGCTGGGCGCCATCCCCCCTAGGGCCCATGCGCCTAGGGTTGGGGGGGAAACCCTAAAGGGGGCGCCCCCCTTGGCTTGGGGGGCAAGCCCCCTCCCCTTGGCCGCCGCCCCCCCTCTAGATCCATCTGGAGGGGGCCGGCCCCCCTCTCCCTTGACCCTATAAATAGAGGGGAGGTGGGAGGGCTGCTGCACCCTCCCCCTGGAGCAGCCCTCTCCCTCCCCAACACCTCCTCCTCCTCCGTAGTGCTTGGCGAAGCCCTGCCGGAGAACTGCAAGCTCCACCACCACGCCGTCGTGCTGCCGGAGTTCTTCCCCAACTTCTCCTTCCCCCTTGCTAGATCAAGAAGGAGGAGACGTCCCCGGGCTGTACGTGTGTTGAACGCGGAGGCGCCGTTGTTCGGCGCTTAGATCGGAATCAACCGCAATCTGAATCGCTTCGAGTACAACTCCTTCATCCGCATTCTTGTAACGCTTCCACGCCGCAATCTTCAAGGGTATGAAGATGCACTCCCCTCTCACTTGTTGCTAGTCTCTCCATAGATTGATCATGGTGATGCGTAGAATTTTTTTAATTTCTGCAACGTTCCCCAACAGGGTCATCTTCAATCCCTTTGTGCTCGTGCTGAAAGCCCAACTAGCTTAGTCGAGGGAAAATCATTAAATGAGCATGCTTATTTTGTGCGACACCGCTAATCTCAAAAGGGGAAACTTTTATGGCATCATATTAATAATTTGCATTGCTATGCTTGGAATTTACGCGAAATACATGATATTACTTGTTGTTCTGAAGACCCTATTAAACACCTTCCCTTCCAATGTGAGTTTAAGGATAATGGAATCATATGTTATTATGCCAAAGGTGTTTATAATTACTATGATATTGAACAAATTGAAGAATTTGTTGCTTTTAAGGGTGCTTATGAAATTTCTTCTTTGGTTGAAAAGTATGATGTTACTCTTTACAAATCTGAAAAATTTGTCATACTTAAATATTGCCATGAAAATGATGCTTCTAACGCTTATGTTAGAGAATATATTGAGGATGCCTCCACTGACCAAGAGGAGACTAATATTTTACAGGAATCTATGGAAGAAGAAACTGCTGAAAGTGTGAGCTCATCTGATGAAAAAGATGACGAGGAGAGCGAAGAACAAAAGGAGGAAGAGCGGATTAGCTACCCATGCCCACCTTCTAATGAGAGTAACTCTTCAACTCATACATTGTTTAATTTTCCTTCATGCTTACCGAAGGATGAATGCTATGATAATTGTTATGATCCCGTTGATTCGTTTGAAATATCCCTTTTTGATGAAATTGATGCTTGCTATGCTTCTGGCCATGATGCCAATATGAATTATGCTTATGGAGATGAACTTGCTATAGTCCCTTATGGTTAAGAATGAAATTGTTGGTATTGCACCCATGCATGATAGTCCTATTATCTTTTTGAATTCTCCCAACTACACTATATTGGAGAAGTTTTCTCTTATTTGGGATTATATTAATGCGTTGTGTTTTACTGCTACACATGATGATTTTGATGAATATAATATGCATGTGCTTGCTTCTCCTACTTTTAATTATTATGAGAGAGGGACTACATCTCCACCTCTCTATGTTTCCAACACGATAAAATTGCAAGAAACTCTTTATGCTATGTATTGGCCTTTACTCGATGTGCATGAATTGTTCTTTTGTGACATGCTGATGCATAGGAAGAGAGTGGCTCACTATTAAATTACAAATCATTGTTAATTAAAATTGGCTTTGATATACCTTGGGATCCGGGTGGATCAATTACTTGAGCACTTTATGCCTAGCTTAATGGCTTTAAAGAAAGCGCTGCCAGGTAGACAACCCGGAAGTTTTAGAGATCCATTTTATTCTTTTGTGTGCTTTAAAAAATTAAAAACAAAAAAATAGAGGGGAACCTATTTAAAAAAGAAGCGATTGGAAGGTTATGCATTGGAGAAGTGAGGGTCGACCTTGAACACTTGCGTTCATGCTCATGGAAATAATGTAGAATTTTTCATGGAAGTTTCTCACAAAAATAATTATCCCCTTGTACAAATCCTTTGTATTATAAAAATAAAAATAATGTGCCAAGGTTTGCCTTTAGGATGTTTAAATTGCTTGCTTGGTGTGTGCAGTGCAAAAACAGAAACTTTGGCTGTAGTGCGTGAATTTACATTTTTTTACTGGAACGTCAAAAGTTTTTGAAATTTTTACATGGTGTTGCTATGCAATTTTTTTTCCTAATTTTTTAGAATTTTTGAGTTACATAAGTATATGTACCATCAGCATCTTTACAGAATGTCCTGTTTTCACGGAGTGTTGTTATAGTTTCGTTATTTGCTTATGTTTGAAATGTTGTTGAGCCCCGTTGACTTGGGAACCATAGAATTGTGATAGCATACAGTGGGTAATGTTTGATTGTAATTTTACAATAATGTTACAACAGGACATGATGGGATTTGATGTTATATGTACTAACCCCTCTAATAAAAAGTTCGTTTAAGTTTTGTGTGGATGAAGTGTTTGAAGATCGAGGAGGTATCGATATGACGAGAATAAGGAGAGGCAAGAGTTCAAGATTGGGGATGCCCAAGGCACCCTAAGTAAATATTCAAGGAGACTCAAGCGTCCAAGCTTGGGGATTCCCCGGAAGGCATCCCATCTTTCTTCAACAAGTATCATTATGTTTCGGTTTTCGTTTTGTTCACATGATATGCGTAAATTCTTGGAGCATCGTGTGCTTTTTTATTTTTCTTTTAATAATGCACCATGCTTGTATGAGATAGTCCTTAGTTGATTTATATAATGCTCTTTGCACTTCACTTATATCTTTTGAGTATGGCTTTATAGAATGCTTCATGTGCTTCACTTATATCATTTGAAGTTTGGATGCCTATTTCTCTACATATAGAAAACGTTATTTGTAGAATGCTATTTTGCTTCACTTATATTTATTAGAGCATGGGCAATTCTTTTGTAGAAAGAATTAAACTCTCATGCTTCACTTATATCTATTTGGAGAGTCGACAGGAATTGGTCATTCACATAAGTCATAAAATCCTACATAAAACTTGTAGATCACTGAATATGATATGTTTGATTCCTTGCAATAGTTTTGCGATATAGAGATGGTAATATGTGGGAGGTACTAGTGAATGATTGTGGTTTAGTAAGAATATTGGTGTTAAGGTTCGTGATTCCCGAAGCATGCACATATAGTCTCTTGTTATGCTAAGAAGTTGGAGCATGATTTACTATTGAGTGTCTTCCATATGAGTGGCGGTCGGGGACGAGCGATGGTCTTTTCCTACCAATCTATCCCCCTAGGGGCATGCGTAGTAGTACTTTGCTTCGAGGGCTAATAAACTTTCGCAATAAGTATGTGAGTTCTTTATGACTAATGTGGGTCCATGGATTATACACACTCTTACCTTTCCGCGATATGCTAGCCTCTTCGGTAACATGCATTGCCATTTCTCACCTCGAGATTCGGTGCAAACTTTGCCGGCGCATCTAAACCGCGTGATATGATATGCTCTATCACACATAAGCCTCCTCATATCTTCCTCAAAACAACCACCATACCTACCTATCATGGCATTTCCATAGCTATTCCGAGATATATTGCCATGCAACTTCCATCATCATCATATACATGACTTGAGCATTCATTGTTATATTGCTTTGCATGATCGTAAGACAGCTAGCATGATATTTTCATGGCTTGTCCGTTTTTTATATCTTTGCCACGCTAGATCATTGCACATCCCGATACACTGCCAGAGGCATTCATATAGAGTCATATTTTGTTTTAGTATCGACTTGTAATTTTGAGTTGTAAGTTAATAAAAGTGTGATGATCATCACATTCATTATTAGAGCATTGCCCCAGTGAGGAATGGATGATGGAGACTATGATTCCCCCACAAGTAGGGATGCGACTCCAGTCGAAAACAAAGAAAAAAAGAGGCCAAAAGGAGCCCAAGAAAAAAAACCGAAAAAATGAAAGAAAAGGAGAGAAGGGGCATTGTTACTATCCTTTCCACACTCGTGCTTCAAAGTAGCACCATGTTTTTCATATAGAGAGTCTCCTAAGTTGTCACTTTCATATACTAGTGGGAATTTTTTATTATAGAACTTGGCTTGTATATTCCGATGATGGGCTTCCTCAAGTGCCCGAGGTCTTGAGCAAGCAAGTTGGATGCACACCCACTTAGTTTTGATATTGAGCTTTCATACACTTACAACTCTTAGTGCATCCGTTGCATGGCAAACCCTACTCATTGCATTGACATCAATTGATGGGCATCTCCTTAGCTCGTTGATTGGCCGCGTCGGTGTGAGACTTACTTCCAGTTTTGTCTTCTCCATATTAATATCTACCACTGTATTCTATTCCATCCATAGTGCTATATCCATGGCTTGCGCTCATGTATTGAGTGGGGGTAGAAAAGGCTGAAGCGCGTTAAAAGGTATGAACCAATTGCTCGGCTTGTCATCGGGCTTGTGCATGATAAATACTTTGTGTTAAGAAGATGGAGCATGGCAAGGCTATATGATTTTGTAGGGATAACACTATTTAGCATTGATATTTTGAAAGACATGATTGTTTCCTGGGATGCCTGAGTATTGATGTCTTTATATCAAATTATAGACTATTGCTTTGAATCACTCGTGTCTTAATATTCATGCCACGATTAGATTATATGATCAAGATTATGCTAGGTACCATTCCACATCAAAAATTATCCTTTTATCATTTACCTACTCGAGGACGAACATGAATTAAGCTTGGGGATGCTGATATGTCTCCGTCGTATATATAATCTGTGATTGTTTCATGCATATATTCTACAAATTTTATATACTTTTGGCAATGATTTATATTATTTTTGGGACAAACATATTGATCCAGTGCCCAGTGCCAGTTCTTGTTTGTTGCATGTTTTTTGTTTCGCAGAATATACCTATCAAACGAAGTCGAAACGCGATAAATTTTTACAAATATTTATTTTGGAATATATGTAAATTTTGGGAAGAAGAATCAATGCAAGACGATGCTCGAGGGGCCCACAAGGCACCAGGGCGTGCCCAGGGGGTATGGGCGCGCCTAGGGGTGTTTTGGGCACCTTGTAAGTCGGTTGACCCCCTTCTTTGGCCACAAGAAAGGTAATATTCGAAAAAAAATCGTGTTAAAATTTCAGCTCGATCGGAGTTACGGATCTCCAGGAATATAAGAAACGGTGAAGGGCCAGAAAATAGGAACGTGAAACAGAAGAGAACAAAGAGAGAGATCCAATCTCGGAGGGGCTCTTGCCCCTCTGGGTGCCATGGAGGCCAAGGAACAGAGGGGAGAACCTCCTACCATTTAGGGGGGAGGCCAAGCAAGAAAAAGAAGGAGGGGGCTCTCTCCCAGTGGCGCCGGAGCGCCGCCGGGGCAATCATCGTGATGACAATCTACACCAACAACTTCACTGCCGTCAACACCAACTCTCTCCCCCTCTATGCAGCGGTGTAACACCTCTTCTCCCCGCTACAATCTCACTTAAATATGGTGCTTAATGCCACATATTATTATCCAATGATGTGTTGCCATCCTATGATGTTTGAGTAGATTCTTTTTGTCCTATGGGTTGATGCATGAGCGTGATTGGTTTGAGTTGTATGTTTTATTTTGGTGTTGTCCTATGGTGCCCTCCGTGTCGCACAAGCATGAGGGATTCCCGTCATATGTTGTTGCAATACGTTCATAATTCGCTTATAGTGGGTGGCTAGAGTGACAGAAGCTTACACCCGAGTAAGGGGGTTGTTGCGTATGGGAGTAAAGAGGACTCGATACTTAATGCTATGGTTGGATTCTACATTAATGATCTTTGGTAGTTGCGGATGATTGCTAGAGTTCCAGTCATAAGTGTATATGATCCAAGTATGGAAAGTATGTTAGCTCATACCTCTCCCTCATATAAAATTGCAATAATGATTATCGGTCTAGTTATCGATTGCCTAGGGAAAATAACTTTCTTATGTTACGAAAAGCTCTCTACTAAAATTAACTTTTATTATCTCGCAAATTACTCCTAGTTTTATTTACGCCAAGTACCTCTAGTTTTATTCTTGCAAACCTATCCTATCACCTACAAAATAGTTTCATACTTGTTCTAGGTAAAGCGAACATTAAGTGTGCGTACAGTTGTCTCGGTGGTCGATAGAACTTGAAGGGAATATTGATTCTACTTTTAGCTCCTCGTTGGGTTCGACACTCTGATTTATCAAAAAAGCTACCATTGATCCCCTATACTTGTGGGTTATCAAGGGGTTCGTTGCAGACTATGATGATGTCATGTGGTCCCGGCATATTAAGTTTCATGTGTATGCATAGCATGGAATTGCCATGAATTTGGTGAAGGTCATCCTACTAGCACTACGTGGTAGCCCCCATAGAAGGGGATGACCTCAAAGCAGAGGACCTCGGACTGTGAGTTATGTGCTTGCCCAAAGATAACCTCCAGGTTTATTTGGCCGAGGGGCTCTGCCTTCTTTACTGGTATGACGCCATGGAACTGTATCAGAGATGGTCGGAGGGCTATGAGAGGTATCCCCATTTGGGATAGGGTGCCGGCATATAGTATATTTATGCTAGAGCCCCCGTCCATGAGCACTTTGGAGAGACAGTAGCCCCCGATGAGGGCAGTTCCGCCTGGGTTTGGAGCGCGCTCCGGGTGATCCGTCTATCCAAAGGAGATGGTGTACTCTAACCAGTCAAGGAACCATTTGGTTCTCGTGGCGCGTGCAGATGGTCATCGGCTTGCTCGCTTCCTTGTGCGTTTTGGCTTGAGCTCCAAGGATATCATATTGACCGTGCGTACATCTTTGGGGAACGCCTATTAACTCGAGCTGTGTGCTATTAAGTTCGGCCGGGCTGCCGAAATAGGGGGGATCATGTCTTTGTTGGCATTGTCATCTCTATTTGCTTGGATGCTCTTCTCTTTGATGATTTGTTCGTTTAGTTGGCATTTTCTTTTGGAATGGGAGATCTTGTGGATTTCTTAACTATGATATAAGCATGGTCCTCTCATTATTTCTTCATATTTGTGAGGACGTCACTTTGGCTTGCCTCCCCACTTTTGCTTCTTGGTGCCAGTTTGTTCTGCCTCGTTTGCTGCAGCGACCAGCTTGGAATCTTGATCCTCCTTGCATTTGCGGTCCTCTTTGCCTTTCCTCTTTGCCTTTGTTGTTGCGACCTTTGGAGCCATTACCATTGACGGGCTCTATGGCGTTCAATCCTTGCATGGGGCAACGACCTGCCTTTATTATTTCTTCACCAGTAGTGTAGTCGTTTGTGATCTTCATGAGTGCTGCCATTGATGTCAGCTTTTCATCCCCCGCTTCTTGCCTAGCTTGTGGCGAAATAAGGGTCTTGTGCTCCATTAAGAAATACTTCAATGGTTGTTTCATTGGAGATGTTGGTCAGAGTATTCCTCTTCTTGAGCCAGCGTGCAACAAAGTCGTGAGCAGACTCGTTGCCCCCCTTGCTGATGTTGTGGAGGTCGTAAATGTTGGAAACATTCCATAGAGGCAAGAATAAATTGGTTATTATCATATTTCCCATTCATGATAAATGTTTATTATTCATGCTAGAATTGTATTGGCCGGAAACTTAAATACATGTGTGAATACATAAACTACACTGTGTCCCTAGTAAGCCTCTACTAGACAAGCTCGTTGATGGTTATGTTTTCCTAACAATAGACATGAGTTGTCATTTGATAATGGGAACACATCATTAGGAGAATGATGTGATGGACAAGACCCAACCATAAGCTTAGCATAAGTGTTGGGAAACGTTGTATGGAAAACAAACAAAATTCTACGCACACGCAATGATCTATCCATGGAGATGCATAGCAACGAGGGGGAGAGTGTATCTACGTATCCTCGTAGACCATAAGAGGAAGCGTTTGACAACGCGGTTGATGTAGTCGAACTTCTTCTAGCTCCGCCCGATCAAGTACCGAACGCACGGCGCCTCCGAGTTCTGCAGACGTTCAGCTGGGTGACATCCCTTGCCTTCTTGATCCAGCAAGACGTCGAGGTAGTAGATGAGTTCTGTCAGCACGACGGCGTGGTGACAGTTATGGTGAAGTGGTCCTCGCAGGGCTTCGCCTAAGCACCACGAAGATATGACCGAGGGTGTAAACTGTGGAGGGGGGCACCGCACACGGCTAGGAAATTGTCTGGTGTGTGCTAGGGGCGCCCCCCACATATATATAGGTGGGAGGGAGAGTGGAGAGTCAAGGAGGCGCCCCAAGTAGGATCAAATCCTACTTGGGTTCCTCCTAGGCCGGCCCCCTTCCTTATTTAACGGACGGGGAAGGAAAGAGGAGGGGGAGAAAGCGAAGGTGGAGGCCGAATCCCCCCTTTCCTTTCTCTTCCCATCTTTCCTTCTCCCCTTGGTTCGGCCCATATGAGGGGCGCACCAGCCCCTGGTGTCTGGAGTGTTTCCCCTCTTGGCCCATAAGGCCCATATCTTTTGCCGGGGGTGCCCGGAACCCCTTCCGGTGACCCGATATGTACCCGGTACCCTCCGGAACACTTTTGGTGTCCGAATACTATCGTAGTATATATCAATCTTTACCTCTCAACCATTTCGAGACTCCTCATCATGTCCATGATCTCATCCAGGACTCGGAACAACATCCAGACACCAAATCACATAACTCGTATAATACAATATCGTCATCGAACGTTAAGCGTGCAGACCCTACGGGTTCGAGAACTATGTAGACATGACCGAGACACCTCTCTCGTCAATAACCAATAGCGGAACCTGGATGCTCATATTGGCTCCTACATATTCTACAAAGATCTTTATCGGTCGAACCGTTATGACAACATACGTTATTCCCTTTGTCCATCGGTATGTTACTTGCCCGAGATTCGATAGTCGGTATCTTCATACCTAGTTCAATCCCTTTACCGGCAAGTCTCTTACTCGTTCCGTAATACATCACCTCGTGACCAACTCCTTAGTCGTTTGCTTGCAAGCTTATGATGTGTATTACCGAGAGGCCCCAGAGATACCTCTCCGATACTCGGAGTGACAAATCCTAGTCTTGATCTATGTCAACTCAAAAAGCACCTTCGGAGATACCTGTAGAGCATCTTTATAATCACCCAGTTATGTTGTGACGTTTGATAGAACACAAGGCATTCCTCCAGTATGTGGGAGTTGCATAATCTCATAGTCGAAGGAATATGTATTTGACGTGAAGAAAGCAATAGCAATAAAACTGAACGATCATAATGCTAAGCTAACGGATGGGTCTTTTCCATCACATCATTCTCCTAACGATTTGACCCCGTTATCAAATGACAACTCATGTCCATGGTCAGGAAACCTTAACCATCTGTGATCAACGAGCTAGTCAAGTAGAGGCTCACTAGGGACATAGTGTTTGTCTAAGTATTCACTCATGTATTTAGGTTTCCGATCAATATAATTCTAGAATGAATAATAAACATTTATCATGAATAAGGAAATATAAAATAACAACTTTATTATTGCCTCTAGGGCATATTTCCTTCAGTCTGCCACTTGCACTAGAGTCAATAATCTAGATTACATTGTAATGATTCTAACACCCATGGAGTCTCGGTGTTGATCATGTTTTGCTCATGGAAGAGGCTTAGTCAACGAGTCTACTACATTCGGATCCGTATGTATTTTGCAAATCTCTATGTCTCCCTCCTTGACTTGATCACGGATGGATTTGAAGTGCCTCTTGATGTGTTTGGTTCTTTTGTAAAATCTGGATTCCTTCGCTAAGGCAATTGCTCCAGTATTGTCACAAAATATTTTCATTGGACCTGATGCACTAGGTATTACACCTAGATCGGATATGAACTCCTTATCCAGACTCCTTCATTTGTTGCTTCTGAAGCAACTATGTACTCTTCTTCACACGTAGATCCCGCCACGACGCTCTGCTTGGAACTGCACCAACTGACAGCTCCACCATTCAATATAAATAGGTATCCGGTTTGTGACTTAGAGTCATCTGGATGAGTGTCAAAACTAGCATCGACGTAACCATTTACGACGAGCTCTTTGTCCCCTTCATAAACGAGAAACATAACCTAAGTCTTTTTCAGGTACTTCAGGATGTTCTTGACCGCTGTCCAGTGATCAACTCCTGGATTACTTTGGTACCTCCCTACCAAACTTATAGCAAGGCACACATCAGGTTTGGTACACAACATGGCATACATGACAGAACCTATGGCTGAGGCATAGGGAATGACTTTCATTTTCTCTCTATCTTCTGCAGTGGTCGGGCATTGAGTCTGACTCAACTTCACACCTTGTAACACAGGCAAGAACCCTTTCTTCAAAACTTCTTCAAAACTTTATCCAGGTATGTGCTTTGTGAAAGTCCTATTAAGCGTCTTGATCTATCTCTATAGATCTTGATGCCCAATATATAAGCAGCTTCACCGAGGTCTTTCATTGAAAAACTCTTATTCAAGTATCTTTTTATGCTATCAAGAAATTCAACATCATTTCCAATCAAAAATATGCCATCCACATATAATATTAGAAATGATACAGAGCTCCCACTCACTTTCTTGTAAATACAGGCTTCACCAAAAATTTGTATAAAATAAAACCATATGCTTTGATCACCTCATCAAAGTGTATATTCCAACTCTGAGATGCTTGCACACTTTGTTAGCACCTTTAGGATCAAAAAAACCTTCTGGTTGCATCATATACAACTCTTCTTTAAGAAATCCATTAAGGAATGTAGTTTTGACGTCCATTTGCCAGATTTCATAATCATAAAATGCGGCAATTGCTAACATGATTCGGACAGACTTAAGCATCGCTACGGGTGAGAAAGTCTCATCGTATTCAACTCCTTGAACTTGTCGAAAACCTTTCGTGACAAGTCGAGCTTTGTAGACAACAACATTACCATCAGCGTCAGTCTTCTTCTTGAAGATCCATTTATTCTCTATGGCTCGCCGATCATCGGGCAAGTCCACCAAAGTCCACACTTTGTTCTCATACATGGATCATATATTAGATTTCATGGCCTCAAGCCATTTATCGGAATCTGGGCTCATCATAGCTTCTTCATAGATTGTAGGTTCGCCATGGTCTAGTAACATGACTTCCAGAACAGGATTACCATACCACTCTGGTGCGGAACATGCTCTGTTCGACCTATGAGGTCCAGTAGTAACTTGATCTGAAGTTTCATGATCATCATCATTAGCTTCCTCTCTAGTTGGTGTAGGCATCACGGGAACAGATGTGCTACTTTCCAAATGAGATAAGGTACAATTACCTCATCAAGTTCTACTTTCCTCCCACTCACTTCTTTCGAGAGAAACTCCTTCTCTAGAAATGTTCCATTCTTGGCAACAAAGATCTTGCCTTCGGATCTGTGGTAGAAGGTGTACCCAATTGTTTCCATAGGGTATCCTATGAAGACGCACTTCTCCGATTTGGGTTCGAGCTTATCAGGCTAAAGCATTTTGACATAAGTGTCGCAACCCCAAACTTTTAGAAACAACAACTTAGGTTTCTTGCCAAACCACAGTTCATACAATGTCGTCTCAACGGATTTAGACGGTGCCCTATTTAACGTGAATGCAGCTGTCTCTAATGCATAACCCCAAAATGGTAGTGGTAAATCGGTAAGAGGCATCATAGATCGCACCATATCTAATAAAGTACGGTTACGACGTTCGGACACACCATTACACTTTGGTGTTCCTGGTGGCATGAGTCGTGAAACTATTCCACATTGTTTTAAATGAAGGCCAAACTCGTAACTCAAATATTTGCCACCACGATCAGATCGTAGAAACTTTATTTTGTTGTTACGATGATTCTCCACTTTACTGTGAAATTCTTTGAACTTTTCAAACGTTTCAGACTTGTGTTTCATTAAGTAGATATACCCATATCTGCTCAAATCATCTGTGAAGGTCAGAAAAAACGATACCCACCGCGTGCCTCAACCCTCATCGGACCGCATACATCGGTATGTATTATTTCCAATAAGTCATTGGCTCGCTCCATTGTTCCGGAGAACGGAGTTCTAGTCATCTTGCCCATGAGGCATGGTTCGCAAGTATCAAATGATTCATAATCAAGTGATTCCAAAAGTCCAGCATCATGGAGCTTCTTCATGCACTTTACACCAATATGACCTAAACGGCAGTGCCACAAATATGTTGCACTATCATTATCAACTTTGCATCTTTTGGCATCAATATTATGAATATGTGTATCACCACAATCGAGATTAAACAAAAATAGACCACTCTTCAAGGCTGCATGGCCATAAAAGATATTATTCATATAAAAAGAACAACCATTATTCTCAGATTTAAATGAATAACCGTGTCGCACTAAACAAGATCTAGATATAATGTTCATGCTCAACGCTGACACAAAATAACAATTATTCAGATCTAAAACTAATCCTGAAGGTAGATGTAGAGGTAGTGTGCCGACGGCGATCACATCGACCTTAGAACCATTTCTGACGCACAGCGTCACCTCGTCCTTAGCCAATCTTCATTTAATCCGTAGCTCCTGTTTCAAGTTACAAATATGAGCAACCGAATCATTATCAAATACCTAGGCGCTACTATGAGCATTAGTAAGGTACACATCAATAACATGTATATCAAATATACCTTTGTTCACATTGCCATCCTTCTTATCCGCCAAATACTTGGGGCAGTTCCGCTTCCACTGACCAGTCCCTTTGTAGTAGAAGCACTCAGTTTTAGGCTTGGGTCCAGCTTTTGGCTTCTTCCCCGGAGTGGCAACTTGCTTGCCATTCTTATTGAAGTTCCCCTTCTTTCCCTTGCCCTTTTTCTTGAAACTAGTGGTCTTGTTAACCATCAACACTTGATGCTCCTTCTTGATTTCTACCTCCGCGGCTTTGAGCATTGCGAAGAGCTCGGGAATTGTCTTCTCCATCCCTTTTATATTATAGTTCATCACGAAGCCTTTGTAGTTTGGTGGTAGTGACTGAAGAACTCTGTCAATAACACTATGATCTGGAAGATTAACTCCCAGCTGAGTCAAATGATTATGATACCCAGACATTTTGAGTATGTGTTCACTGACAGAACCGTTCTCCTCCATCTTGCAGCTATAGAACTTGTTGGAGACTTCATATCTCTCAACTCGAACATTTGCTTGAAATATTAACTTCAACTCCTAGAACATCTCATATGCTCCATGACATTCAAAACGTCTTTGAAGTCCCGATTATAAGCCGTAAAGCATGGCACACTGAACTATCGAGTAGTCATCAAGACGCGATTGCCAGGCATTCACAACGTCCGCAGTTACTGGAGGGGGTGGCACACCTAGCGATGCATCAAGGACATAATTTTTCTGTGCAGCAATGAGGATAATCCTCAAGTTACGGACCCAGTCCGTATAGTTGCTACCATCATCTTTCAACTTAGCTTTCTCTAGGAACGCATTAAAATTTAAGAGAACGGTAGCATGGGCCATTGATCTACAACATAGATATGCAAAAACTATCAGGACTAAGTTCATGATAAATTAAGTTCAATTAATCATATTACTTAATAACTCCCACTTAGATAGACATCCCTCAAGTAATCTAAATGATACACGATCCAAATCAACTAAACAATGTCCGATCATCATGTGAGATGTTGTAGTCATCAATGGTGAACATCTCTATGTTAATCATATCTACTATATGATTCATGTTCGACCTTTCGGTCTCCCGTGTTCGGAGGCCATGTCTGTACATGCCAGGCTCGTCAAGTTTAACCCGAGTATTCCGCATGTGCAAGAGTGTCTTGCACCCATTGTATGTGAACGTAGAGTCTATCACACCCGATCATCACGTGGTGTCTCAACACGACGAACTGTCGCAACGGTGCATACTCAGGGAGAATAGTTATACCTTGAAATTTAGTTAAGGGATCATCTTATAATGCTACCTCCGTACTAAGCAAAATAAGATGCATAAAAGATAAACATCACATGCAATCAAAATATGTGACATGATATGGCCATCATCATCTTGTGCTTTTGATCTCCATCTCCAAAGCATCATCATGATCTCCATCTCCAAAACATCATCTTTCAACTTAGCTTTCTCTAGGAATGCATTAAAATTCATGGGAACGATAGCACGGGCCATTGATCTACAACATAGATATGCAAATACTATTAGGACTAAGTTCATGATAAATTAAGTTCAGTTTATCAAATTACTTAAAAACTCCCACTTAGATAGACATCCCTCAAGTCATCTAAATGATGGGTGATCCAAATCAACTAACCCATGTCCGATCATCACGTGAGATGGGGTAGTCATCAATGGTGAACATCTCTATGTTGATCATATCTACTATATGATTCACGTTCGACCTTTCGATCTCCAATGTTCCGAGGCCGTGTCTGTACATGCTAGGCTCGTCAAGTTTAACCCGAGTATTCCGCATGTGCAAAACTGTCTTGCACCCACTGTATGTGAACGTAGAGTCTATCACACCTGATCATCATGTGGTGTCTCAACATGACGAACTGTCGCAACGGTGCATACTCAGGGAGAACACTTATACCTTGAAATTTAGTGAAGGGATCATCTTATAATGCTACCGCCGTACTAAGCAAAAATAAGATGCATAAAAGATAAACATCACATGGAATCAAAAAATGTGACATGATATGGCCATCATCTTGTGCTTTTGATCTCCATCTCCAAAGCATCGTCATGATCTCCATCGTCACTGACTCGACACCTTGATCTCCATCGTTGCGTCGTGGTCGTCTCGCCAACTATTGCTTCTAAAACTATCGCTAAAGCTCCTGCCGGTTGCCGATAACTTTTACAAAACATGATCATCTCATACAATAACGTATATCACATCATGTCTTGACCATATCACATCATAACATGCCCTGCAAAAACAAGTTAGACGTCCTCTACTTTGTTGTTGCAAGTTTTACGTGGCTGCTACGTGCTTCTAGCAAGAACCGTTCTTACCTACGCACAAAACCAAAACGGTGTTTCGTCAAGGTTGCTGCTTTAACCTTTTTCAAGGACCGGTCGTAGTCAAATTCGGTATTTCCCCAAAGAGGAAGGGATGATGCAGCACAGCGGCGGTAGTTATTTCCCTCAGATATGAAACCAATGTTTTCGAACCAGTAGGAGAACCAAGCAACACAACGTAAACAACCCCTGCACACAGATAACAAATCCTCGCAACCCGGCGTGTTAAAGGGGTTGTCAATCCCTTCCGGGGTACGACGCCTCAAGATAGGCAAACGAACGTGAGATAAATTGTAGTGGATTGATAGATCGAACGCCAAAGAAAATAAATAGAAAAAACACAGGAATATTTTTTTGTATTTTTGGTTTAATAGATCTGAAAATAAATGCAAGGAAAAAGTAGATCGCAAAGGCAAATAAATGAGAAAGAGACCCGGGGGCCGTAGGTTTCACTAGTGGCTTCTCTCCAGAAAAATAGCAAACGGTGGGTGAACAAATTACTGTTGGGCAATTGATAGAACTTCAAATACTCATGACGATATCCAGGCAATGATCATTATATAGGCATCACTTCCAAGATTAGTAGACCGACTCCTGCCTGCATCTACTACTATTACTCCACACATCGACCGCTATCCAGCATGCATCTAGTGTATTAAGTTCATGGAAAAATGGAGTAATGCAATAAGAACGATGACATGATGTAGACAAGATCTATCTATGTAGAGATAGACCCCATCGTTTTATCCTTAGTAGCAACGATACATACGTGTCGGTTCCCTTTCTGTCACTGGGATCAAGCACCGTAAGATCGAACCCACTACAAAGCACCTCTTCCCATTGCAAGATAAATAGATCAAGTTGGCCAAACAAAACCCACATATCAGAGAAGAAATACGAGGCTATAAGAGATCATGCATAAAAGAGATCAAAGAAACTCAAATACTTTCATCGATATAAAAAGATAGATCTGATCGTAAACTCAAGTTCATCGATCCCAACAAACACACCGCAAAAGAGTTACATCATATGGATCTCCAAGAGACCATTGTATTGAGAATTTAGAGAGAGAGAGAGATGAAGCCATCTAGCTACTGACTACGGACCCGAAGGTCTACAAAGAACTACTCACGCATCATCGGAGAGGCACCAATGGAGGTGGTGAACCCCATCCGAGATGGTGTCTAGACTGGATCTGGTGGTTCTGGACTCTGCGGCGGCTGGCTGAATATTTCATCGACTCCCCTAGGGTTTCGGGAATATTGGGGTAATTATAGAGCAAAGAGGCGGTCAGGGGGGCACCCAAGGTGGGCACAGCCCACCAGGGTGCGCCAGGAGGCCCTGGCGAGCCCTGGTGGGTTGTGCCCTCCTCGGGGCACCCCCCAGGCGCAGCCAGGGCCCATTATATATGTTCCTTCTGGTCCCAAAAAAATCTCCGCGAAGTTTCGTTGCATTTGGACACCGTCTGATATTGATTTCCTGCGATGTAAAAAACATGCAAAAAAACAACTGGCACTTGGCACTATGTCAATAGGTTAGTACCAAAAAATGATATAAAATGACTATAAAATGATTATAAAACATCCAAGATTGATAATATAACAGCATGGAACAATAAAAAATTATAGATACGTTGGAGACGTATCAGGCCGCTTCATCTTACAATACCGGCAAATCAAAATAAGAGGTTGGTAGTAACCAGTATGACTATCACTGCCCACAACTCTTTGTGTTCTACTCGTGCATATTATATATGCATAGACCTACCTCTGATACCACTGTTGGGAAAAGTTGCATGGAAAACAAAAAAGTTTCTACGCACACGCAATGATCTATCCATGGAGATGCATAGCAATGAGGGGGAGAGTGTGTTTACGTACCCTCATAGACCGTAAGCGGAAGCGTTTGACAACACGGTTGATGTATTCAGACTTCTTCTAGCTCTGACCGATCAAGTACCAAACGCACGGCACCTCCGAGTTCTGCACACGTTCAGCTCGGTGACGTCCCTCGCCTTCTTGATCTAGCAAGACGTCGAGGTAGTAGATGAGTTCCGTCAGCACGACGACATGGTGATGGTGATGGTGAAGTGATCCTCGCAGGGCTTCGCCTAAGCACCACGAAGATATGACCGAGGATGTAAACTGTGGAGGGGGCGCCGCACACGGCTAGGCAATTGTATGGTGTGTGCTAGGGGCGCCCCCACATATATATAGGTGGGAGGGAGAGGGAAGAGGCCATGAGGCGCCCCAAGTAAGACCGAATCCTACATGGGTTCCTCCTAGGCCGGCGCCCCTTCCTTATTTACCGGAGGGGGAAGGAAAGAGGAGGGGGAGAAAGGGAAGGGGGAGGCCGATCCCCCCTTTCCTTTCTCTTCCCCTCTTTCCTTCTCCCCTTGGTTCGGCTCATATGGGGGGCGCACCAGCCCCTGGTGGCTGGTGCGTTTCCCCTCTTGGCCCATAAGGCCCATATCTTTTTTGCCAGGGGTGCCCGGAACCCCTTCCGGTGACCCGATATGTACCCGGTACCCTCCAGAACACTTCCGATATCCGAATACTATCGTCCTATATAACAATCTTCACCTCTAGACAATTTCGAGACTCCTCGTCATGTCCGTGATCTTATCCAGAACTCCGAACAACATTCGGTCACCAAATCACATAACTCATATAATACAATATCGTCATCGAACGTTAAGCGTGCGAACCCTACGGGTTCGAGAACTATGTAGACATGACTGAGACACCTCTCCGATCAATAACTAGTAGCGGAACCTTGATGCTCATATTGTCTCCTACATATTCTACGAAGATCTTTATCGGTCGAACCGTTATGACAACATACGTTATTCCTTTTGTCCATCGGTATGTTACTTGCCCGAGATTCGATCGTTGGTATCTTCATACCTAGTTCAATCTCGTTACCGAAAAGTCTTTTTACTCGTTCCGTAATACATCACCTCATGACCAACTCCTTAGTCATTTGCTTGCATGCTTATGATGTGTATTACCGAGAGGGCCCAGAGATACCTCTCTGATACTCGGAGTGACAAATCCTAATCTCGATCTATGTCAACTCAACAAACACCTTCGGAGATACCTGTAGAGCATCTTTATAATCACCCAGTTACGTTGTGACGTTTGATAGCACACAAGGCATTCCTCCGGTATCCGGGAGTTGCATAATCTCATAGTGGAAGGAATATGTATTTGACATTAAGAAAGCAATAGCAATGAAATTGAACGATCATAATGCGAAGCTAACGGATGGGTGTCGTCCTTCACATCATTCTCCTAATGATGTGATCCCGTTATCAACTGACAACTTATGTCCATGGTCAGGAAACATTAAGCATCTTTGATCAACGAGCTAGTCAAGTAGAGGCTCACTAGGGACATAGTGTTTGTCTATGTATTCACACATGTATTTTGGTTTCCGATCAATACAATTCTAGCTTCAATATTAAACATTTATCATGAATAAGGAAATATAAAATAACAACTTTATTATTGCCTCTAGGGCAGATTTACTTCAATAAGATCATTTAGTTATTTGCTACAACTTTCTTCATGTCAAGTATCAGTTCCTTAGACCTTGAGATCATGTCACTCTCGGATATCGGAGGAATTCCTTGTGTGCTATCAAATTTCACTCCGTAACTGGGTGATCATAAAGGTGCTTTACAGGTATCTCTGAAGGTTGTCTATTGAGTTCCATGCATCGAGACTAGGATTTGTCGCTCCAAATGATGGAGAGATATCTCTGGGCCCTCTCGGTGATACAACATCGTAAAGAGCTTGTGGCTAATTAGTTAGTCACGGGATCTTGTATTACGGAACGAGTAAAGAGACTTGCCGGTAACGAGATTGAACTAGGTATGGAGATACCGACGATCGAATCTCGGGCAAGTAACATATCACTGGAGAAAGGGAATTGCATACGGGATTACCTGAATCCTCGACATCGTGGTTCCACCAATAAAAGATCTTCGTGGAATATGTGGGAACAAATATGGGAATCTAGGTCCCGCTAAAGGTTATTCACCGGAGATGTTTCTCATTCATGTCTACATAATTCTCGAACCCGTAGGGTCCGCATGCTTAACGTTTGGTGACGCTAGCTAGAGTAGTATTAGGATATGTACGTTGCTGACCGGATGCTATTTGGAGTCCCAAATGGGATCTCGGATGTCACGAGAAGGTCCAGAGGTAAATATTTATATATAGGAAGTCCTATTTTGGTCGCCGGAAAAGTTTCGGGCATTATTGGTATTGTACCGGGAGTGCCGAAAGGGGTCCGGGGGTCCACCTGCCCCCGGGGCCAACATGGGCTGTAGGGGGCCCCCTAGCCTACATGGGCCAGGGGCATCAGTGATACGTCTCCAACGTATCTATAATTTATGAAGTATACATGCCATTTTTACAACAATTCTATATCGTTTTGGTATGATTTGAGTGGAACTAACCCTGACTGATGTTGTTTTTAGCAGAACCACCCTGGTGGTGTTTTTTGTGCAGAAATAAAAGTTCTTGGAATGGGTTGAAACGGTTTGACAATTTTTTTTGGAACAAATGAGGCACTAGAAGCTTCGTGGGAGGACCAGAAGGTGAAGGAGGTGGCCACTACCCACAAGGACACGCTAGGGGCCTATGGCGCGCCCTGGTGCCTAGTGGGCCCATCTTAGCATGAGACCGATGCTAATAATCCTATAAATAGATAAACCACCAGAAATAACCCTAGAACTTCGACTCCGCCACCGCACGCCTTTGTACCTTGAATATACCATCTGGAGCCCTATTTTGTCACCCTATCGGAGGGGGAAATCATCACTAGAGGCCATCTTCATCATTCCAGCGGTCTCCATGATGAGGAGGGAATAGTTCTCCCTCGAGGCTAGGGGTATGTACAAGTAGCTATGTGTTCGATCTCTCTCTCTCTCTCTCTCTCTCTCTCTCTCTCGTGTTCTTGACTTGGCACGATCTTGATGTACCACGAGCTTTGTTAATATAGTTGGATAATATGGTGTTTCTCCCTCTCTATCTTGTTGTGATGAATTGAGTTGTTACCTTTGAGGTTTCACTATTATCAGATAGAATATTTGTTGGATTTGAGAACACTTGTATGTCTTGCATATGAATACATGTTGTGACAATGGGGTATTATATTGATTCACTTGATATATGTTTTGGCACTCAACTCGCGGATTCCCGCGGTGACATTGGGGTAATCTATGCATAGGGGTTGATGCATGTTTTCATCCTAATTTATCTGGTAGAAATCTTGGGGCACTCTTTGAATTTCTTTGTGTTGGATTGAATATTATGAATCTGAAGTTGTTTGATGCGTATCGTATAATTGACTCACGGATACTTATGGCGACATTGGAGTATCTAGGAAACATTAGAGTGGTTGATGCGTATCATATGGTGTTATTTTAGTACGAACTCTATAGGGCTGTTCGTGACACTTATAGGGATGGATCAATAGATTGATTGAAAAAGATAACTTTGAGGTGGTTTCGTACCCTACAAACAATTTCATCTTATGTTCTCCGCTAGAGAAAGACTTTGGAGATATTCTTTGTCGCACATTGAGGGATTGTTATGTGATTCAACTACGTTAGCACCATTGAGAGATTGCACTAGTGAAAGTATGAACCCTAGGCCTTTCTTCTAAGCATTGCAATACCGTTTGTGCTCTGTTTTATCACTTGCTACCTTGATGTTTTTATATTTTTAGATTACAAAAACCTATATCTACTATCCATACTACGCTTGTATCACCAACTCTTCGCCGAACTAGTGCACCTATTCAATTTACCATTGTATTTGGTGTGTTGGGGACGCAAGAGATTTCTTGTATTTGATTGCAGGGTTGTTTGAGAGAGACCATCTTCATCCTATGCCTCCCACAGATTGATAAACCTTAGGTCATCCACTTGAGGAAAATTTGCTATTGTCATACAAAACTCTGCGCTTGGAGGCCCAACACGAGTCTACAGGAACAAGCTGTGTAGTAGACATCAACCAGCCTCAAGAGGCCCATGCACCAAGGGGAGGTGGAGGAGGAAGTGTCCTAAGGGGGAAGGCACCCCCTTGGTGCCTTGGGGAGGGAGGAGTCCTCCCTTGGACGCTTACCCTCCTTGGAGGAGGGGCTAGGGCTGCGACCCAGCCCTCCCCCTTGACTCCTATATATAGCGGGGGAGAGGAAGGGGCTAAACGCACCAATTCCCATGCCCCATCGGCAGCCCTACCTCTCCCATAACTCCGTTCTCTCCTCAAATTGGTTCCGGCAGCGTTTGGGGAAGCCCTGCTGGCACTACACCACCACCATCTCCACCACGCCATCGTGCTGGTTGAGATCCCATCTGCTTATCCACCCTCGCTTGCTGGATCAAGGAGGAGACGTTATCGAGCCGCACATGTGTTGAATGCGGAGGTCTCATCCATTCGGCACTTCATCGGATTGTTTCGCGATTGGATCATGAAGAGTAAGACTACATCAACCACGTATTATACGCTTCCGCTTAACAGTCTACGAGGGTACATGGACACATTATCCCCTCTCATTGCTATGCTTCTCATAGATAGATCTTGGGTGATTCGTAGGAATTTTTTTGATTTTCATGGAACGTGCCCCATCAGTGGCATCATGAGATAGGTCTATGTGTAGATGTATTTGCACAAGTAGAACACAAAGTTTTTGTGGGTGTTGATGTTCAGATTGCTTACTTCCCTTGTCTTATTTGGATTCGGCGGTATTGTGGGATGAAGTGGCTTGGACCAACCTTACATGTCCACGCACATGAGACCGGTTCCACTGTTTGACATGCAACTTGTATTGCATAAAAGTGGCTTTGCGGGTGTCTGTCTCTCCCACTTTAGTTGAATCTTATTTGACGGGGGCGGTCCTTGTAGAGGGTTAAAAGACAACTTGATTATCACCATTGTGACTTTGCGTAGGTAAGAACATTTCTTGCTAGTTGCCCATAGCAGCCACGTAAAACTTGCAACAACAAAGTAGAGGACGTCTAACTTATTTTTGCAGGGCATGTTGTGATGTGGTATGGCTGGAACATGATGTGATATATGTTGATGTATGAGATGATCATGTTTTGTAATAGGTTCACGACTTGCATGTCGATGAGTACGACAACCGGCGGGAGCCATAGGGTTGTCTCTAATTTATTGTATGGCCCGCGTGTCAAGTAATAACGACATGTAATTGCTTTACTTTATCGCTATGCGTTAGTAATAGTTGTAGAAGCAATCACTAATGCAGGATGCTGCTAACGCGACACTACAATTAGAGACCCTTCGATGAAACTATGTGCGATGCATTAATCGCAAACGGTGATGTCATCAAACTGTCAAAAATGATGCAAAACGTTTGCCATGGCGGAGACATCAAACACGGTTTAGATTATAGTTGCATGTGCGATGCGTGGCATACGGTTCACTCGAATGAACTGTTTGTGATGAGCTTAACAACAGAAACGGGCAGCCGGATGAAGGTGTGTGCGATGTACAACATACCGTTCACTCGGATGAACTGTTTGCGATTAGGAAACATAACAGAAACGGCCAGGTAGGTCAAAGTGTGTGTGCGATTGACGATATATAGTTCACTCGGATGAACTGTATGCGATTAGGCAACACAACAAACACGGTCAGCCAGATCAAGGTGTCTGCGATTGACGGCATACACTTCACATGGATGAACTATTTGCGATTAGCCACAACAATCATAAATAGTTAGACAGATCAAGGTGTGTGCGCGCTAGATGGGCACACATTCTAATTAAAAGAAGCGTGCGTGATGGTAATAACGAGCGCGCACTGTTGATGGAACAAGATGTGTGCTGACATCGCCTATTGCGGTGCATCCTATGGTGCAAATGCCACATACGCGGTCGAGAACGCGTGCCCACGTTACGCCATCCGGGAATAGTGCCGCACTTCGAAACTAGAACCGTCAATAAATTTTGAGCTTGTGTCCCATCACATTCCGAATTACTACCACGCTATTTTTAATTGCACCTGTTCACACCGATCAAAACCTAAAGGTTTCCCACTTAGGAGCATATTAGTACTCGGTTATAAATACTACCTACTCCAAGATGACTACACATTCCTCCTCAACTCCTGATCCACAGAAACAAACAAGTCCTTCATCGTCATTCCCTTGCGTCTACCATGGCCCGCATGAGTTCTGGGTCGAGAGATTACCACCAGGGAGAGGCGAGCATGGAAGCGGAAGCACGAGAGATGTCCTGCCTCGCCGCGAAAGCAGCCAACATGCCCCGCCACGCCACTGTAGCAGCACAGAGATCCCACTGCACCGCCGAAGCAGCACAGAGGTCCTGCCATGCTGTTGATGCAGTAGACTGGTCCAGCTGTGCCGCGGAAGCAGCAGAGATGTCCCGTCGCACCGCGAATGCAGCAGAGAGGTCCTCCCATGCCGCAACGGCCTGGGAAAATGTCTCACGGGCAGACGAGGACTCTCACAAGCGCGTGTGTGCTATGCTCAATGACCTGATGGATCCGATCTCTGGCTGGATGAAGCTGCAGGACGAGATGAATGCCTCGTTTGAAAATGCTACGAGCGTCATCCGGGGACTAGGGGATGACAAGGTGAACTCCACACCAAGCGTGACCTACTGAGGGAGAAGATCGCCGGAACGACGAAGCGGCATGAGGAGACCACTGCCTTGTTGAAGAGGACGGACGTCATCATCAAGAAACTTATAGATGAGAATGCCATGCTCCGCATCGAGCGCCAAAGGCTGGTGGAGGAATCCGTGGATGCTCTCAAGCAGCGTATTGAGATATGAAAGAGCTCATCACCGCTCGCTGCGAGAACTAGTCTCTGTGGCCTACAGCAACACATCAAGAAAGTAGAGATTAGCGAGCCAGATCGTTGTCTATGTCTTCCTTCTTCTTTTGCTCTTATGTATTTTAGGCGTTGCCGCATGTGGGTTTTTAATGGGATTTTTATTTCTGTGCCCCTGGTTCGTTAGTTCTACTCATTCATCCCCACGCTCTTAACTTTTGCTCACTTTTCCCCACTCCCTTGGCCGAAACCCTCAGAACTAGTCACAGCGGACGTCGCCGTTGGGTCAATGGCTTGACCGTTAACTCTGACTAGTGGGGCCAAGTAGGGCGGAGTCCACATTTTGACCGTTACGTGGTAACCAGTGGGGCCACGAAACTGACACTCACGGTAACCTGAATCAGATCCAGTCGCTTCCGCGCTGCCCCCTCTGCCGCCGTCGTGCCGCCTCTGCCGCCGTCATGCCACCTCCGCCGCACTCTTGCCGCCTCCGCCGCAGTCGTGCCGCCTCCGCCGCATCTACCCTCTCTCCCCGTCTAGGATTAGGAAGCGATGTCGGGGGGGCACCCCGTCCGGCCCATCGACCGTGGAGATGATTGGGTCGAATCAGAGACTGATAATTCATGGATTCCACCTGGGTAAGCATCGTTTTCCTCTCAAATTGATTAGGAGATCCGTAAATTAGGCTATATGTAACCACCGTTGGCGTGAATCAGCGCAATTTATCTGAAGTTTTTCGGCCTAACTGCACCCTTTATCTTATTTCAATCGAATAGGGTTGATCCTGCACTTGGTTTTCGGCTGGCGGTTAGAATGGAAACTAGCGAGCCGCATGGAACTAAACCGTGTGTGATTTCTGGATTTTTCTATCCTAAAGTGGTAGAAACCAGCGTTTCGTTCAGAGATTTCCGCGAGGCACTCTGTTGTGAGTATCCGTGGAGCCCTACCGATGTTGTTGAACTGAGATATTTCGACAGTACCGAGCAGAGATTTCTCCCATTAACTTGTGATGAGCATCTGGGATTGCTATTTAGTTTGAATGCTGACAGCCGTTTCGGTAAAATCCATATCGGTGTGCTTCAGGCACGCAAACAACATATCACGAAGGGTGTTCAGACATCATCTGTCTCTGCTAATAGCGAGCGTCCTCGCACTCCTTGTAGGTCGAGACCAAGTAAACCTAGTGGTTCTGAAAGCCACAACATGTCGGTTGCCGTTAATTCTGCCACTTCTCCTCTCCCTTCTGCACCTGATGTAAAAGTAGATGCAGAGCCTGACGAGGAAGTGCCTCGACGTGATGATGAGGATGAGATTCTATTCCCTGAACTGGTAGATAGAGTCAGGTAACATGTAGTGGAAGATGAATATGCAGAGGAGCCTAGCAGTCGTGCTAGATTTGACCATTGATGATGAAGAGAGGGAGGAGAACATCGACTCCTTAGTTTTACAATAATATGATGGTGAGGACATGCCAACAATTGAGTGGAACGGGGAGAATCCTGACCTTACTCCAGGAACCTATTCGAATCGATGGTGGACTGTCGTAATGCAGTGACTACATATTGCATTCTCACTGGAAACTCTTATGAGGTTGATAGGAGTGAGCCAGGAAGATTCACTGTTCATTGCCCTTATGATAGGTGTGGGTGGAGGTTGCATGCATCCACTATGCGAAAGAGCAAATTGATTCTGGTATTACAACTGAATATTGTTATCAGATTATTTATCCATTCTATATTCAGATCATGTGTAATGTTTCTTAATTGTATTAGACATCCTTTTTCATTTTGTTTTAGATAAAAAGCAACCCACACGGGCACACTTGCCCACCTGGAGGGGGAGCGGGAAAGGACAAATCTAAGCTTGCAAAGACTAGGTGGGTGGCAGATGCAATCTTGGATTGGGTGAGGGAAACACCAACAATTGGTCCAACAACACTCCATGGGAAGCTATTTGAGAAGTACAAGATTAATGTACAATACATGAAGATTTTCTATGCTAAGGAAAGGGCTCTTGATAGGATTAATGGTCCATGGAATGAGAGTTTTCAGTTGCTTTACACCTTCAAAGCTGAAGTGGAGACAGCTAGTCCAGGGAGTGTTGTAGAGATTGACAAGCATACAGTTAAGTACAAATTAAAAGGGAAGGCAATAGAGAAGGAGTGCTTCAGGAGGGCTTTTGTTTGTTTCAGGGCTTGCTGGCAGGGGTTTCTGAATGGTTGTAGGCCCTATTTGGTTGTCGATGCGACTATTTTGAATGGAAGATGGAGAGGCCAGCTAGCAGCAGCTTCTGCAGTTGATGGACACAATTGGCTATTCCCAGTTGCATTTGGTGTGTTGGAGGTAGAGAGTGAGGAGAGTTGGGTTTGGTTTCTGCAGTAGTTGCGCAACATTATAGGTACACCCTCAGGTTTAGTTATACACATAGATGCTTGCAAGGGTTTAGAAACAGCAGTAGAAATTGTATTCCCTGGAGTGGAACATAGGGAATGTATGCGACACCTAGCACAAAATTTTAAAAAGAAATTCAAAGGCAAAGTTTATGATGAGAATCTATGGCCAGCATCATACACATGCAACTTGAGGAAGCATGAGCACCATTTGAGAGTGTTGTATGCTCATAATCCTTTGGTGAAGGAGTACATGGATGAACATCATGGAAAGCTGTGGTCAAGAAGCAAATTCAATGAAATCTGCAAAGTAGACTATGTGACCAATAACCTCGCTGAGTGCTTCAATGCAAAGTTCAAGTCAGTGAAAGGGCTTTTGTTGTGGCAAGCATTTGATAAGATCAGGCAGATGATCATGGTAAAGTTGGCTCTTCGTAAAAGAATTGCAGAAACACAATATGTTGGCCATCTTATGCTCCCATCTCTGATTAAGGCATTGCATGCCAAGGCAAGAGGACTAAGAATGAATGCATTCGACCGTCGACATACGAGGCTGAGGTGACATACACTGACAGTAAAAATAGGGAATGGAGATATCCAGTGAACCTTGCAACCAATGAATGCAGCTGTAGGCAATGGCAGATCCGCGGGAAGCCGTGCATACATGCCCTACATCTCATGACTGTTATTGGAGGTGAAGATGGTGAAGTTGATCAGTATTGCTCTGAATATTTCTCTGTTGCCAAATTTAGGGTTGCTTATGCTGAAAATGTGCCTGCACTCTTGGGAAAAGACCAATGGAACATAGTAGACCCAGGGTTCAAACTCCATTCTCCTGTATTGACTAGACCACCAGGAAGACCAAGGAAAAATAGGATAAGAGCTGGTGAAGAGGGTCGTGTAAAAAACAGCATAAGTGCAAAAGATGTGGTATCTTAGGGCATATTGCTAGGCGTTGTACCAATCCAGTTGATGCATCATTTGGAGAAGAGGAACAATGGGCAACATCAAATGCAGAGGAGAATGTAGCAGCAGCGGAGAATGCAGCAAGTTTAGAGGATAATGCAGTAGCAGAGGAGAATGCAACAAGTTTAGAGAATGAAGCAACTGAAGTAGCAGCTTGGTATGTGTGCAATCTTTCCATTTTTTCCATTTGTTCTCTTTTTTATCGATGGCTAAGCTTATTTCTGTTTGACCCAGCTCTAGGATAATTAGAGGCACAAGACAGAAAAGACCTAGAGAGGAAGAAACTTCGGTTGAACCATCATCTGATGCGGAATTTGAAACCATGGCTTACGACGGTTTTGAAGCTATAAGAGAGGAGGGAGTTATTTTGTCTGGAGTTTCTTTAAAGATTAGTGAGCCCACAAATGGCCGTCAACTGGTCATCACTTGCTCGATTAGTCAAAGCTCAACAAAACCGCCACCACCAGAAGTAAAGATCAGAAGCAACAAGACAAAGCTTTCAAAAGCACAAAATATCCCAGCATGGGAAACCAGAAGCAAGACTATTAACCCATCCCGGAACACAAGGAGCAAGGCAAAGATTTGAATTTGAACTTGAATGCAAGTCATAAACTTTGAACTTTAAAGATTTGTAATAAGGATTCTGTCGTCAATTTGAAGTACTGTGAAAACTTGTAAGGTGTAATAATTCTATATGTAAACTTTGAATTTGAACTACTGAGGCAAACTTTGAATTTGAACCAACACTTCAGTCCATTCCCCTGTGGTGTGAGTTGCACAGTTTGCTGAATTATTATAAACGTTAGGGTGATCAATCCGATCTCTTTTGCGTCTACAAAACTTGTAGTCATGAGAAATGTGCTCCAAATGAGCTCCCAAGCTAGGGTAAACAGCCCCATTTGTAATCAAGTTTTTTTGGACCTACTCCAAATGAGCCAAATATTTTTTTATTAACACCAAATCAATCTATATAGTGTAGATTCAAAGAATCACTGTTTATTGAATTAATCTTTCTATTTTTACATTTTTTTAGAAAAATATACTTTAATAAAAAACCATTAAAAAACGTTTACCATATGAAATGGAAAACTAAGTTCAGATCCTTCTTATTCACTTTGAAATCAAGCTTTGGTGATTTTTTTCATTTTTTAAAAAAATTCAAAAACCGAAGGGAAACCCTACCTCCTCTCCTTGATCTCTATGAAACGTTGTACATGATAGCTCATATGTATGAAGGTTTTTTCATGAATATGTCCATAGACAAAGTTTATGATTTTTGGTTGGTAACATGTCACACAAGACAACATTGTGCGCAGGTTTTATAATTTTTTGATTTTTTAATTAATGGTGCTCATTTTTGCTAGCTAGGTTTTTTTCTCTAACTGTATGAATACCAAGTTTAGTATTTTTCGTCGTTATTGTGTCCTATAAAACGACGAACGGTGAAGGTTTCATATTTTTTTGATTTTTTTTAAAAAAATTATGCTCAGTCAAAGCCTTTGAAACCCCGTTGACCAGCTCAAAACCCCTCTAAACCCTGCGGGTTTTCGCCTAACCCTAGCTCCGAACGTCAGCCGTCCGATCATACCCTAGTGCCAAGCGATAGCCCTCAGATGTGGTCTTCTAGAAGTAATTCCGAGGGCAGCACTACAAAAAAAAGACACATCCGTGACATTTTGGGCCGAACGAAAAAAAATTCTGTCATACATATGACACTTCTATGACAATAATTGTGACAAAACCCGGTATCATCATAGATGTGGTGGGCTCCTACTTCTATGACAACAAATCATGACAGAAAATGGGCTTTTCGTCCTGGGCGGGCCGGAGACGCAGTTGCATGACATTCTTTGGGCCGTCCCATGACGGAAAAAACCGTGGTAGAAGCGAGGGCGTGGAAAATTTCGGGGAGTTCCCGGTTACGGTGGGAGGTCGGGGGCCGAGTGATGCGCGTATCTCTCGTACACGTACGCGCGTGTGTGCGAGGCGTTGGCTCTAACTGAACCCGAGCGAGGCGTTGGGCTCTAACTGAATCCGAGCGATTGCACTGCAGGCTACGCGTTACTGAACCCGAGCGATCGATCGATGGCTGTTAACTGAACCCGATGGAGCGATTCCTTCACTACTGCTGCTAACTGAAGCCGATCGATGCTGCCTCTGGATGAACAGTGAGCGTGCGGGGGGGTTTGGATGAACAGTGAGCGGTGGCGTTGCCTCTGGATGAACAGGACCCCGTGGTGTGGTGGAGGGCTGGATGAACAGTAGACGGTGGAGGGGTGCCGTGGAGGGGTGGTTGAACAGGACCCCGTGGTGTGGAGGGCTGGATGATAGTAGACGGTGGAGGGGTGCCTGTGGAGGGGTGGTTGAACAGTAGCTGGTGGAGTAGCGCGCGGTGGAGGCTGGATGAACAGGAGCCCGTGGAGGCTGGAGGAGGTCGACGGTAGCCGTGGAGGCTGGAGGAGGTCGACGGTGGAGATGAACAGTATCCCGTGGAGTCCCGTTTCGCGGTACGCCACACCCCTCCCAATGAACAGGACCCCCGTTTCGACCGTAGGAGGTCCGTTTCGTCCGTTTTGCGGTATGCCACACCCCTCCCAATCAACAGGACCCCCGTTTTGACCGTAGGAGGTCCGTTTCGTCCGTTTTATGGTACGCCACACCGCTCTCGATCAACAGGACCCCCGTTTCGACCGCAGGAGGTCCGTTTCCTCTATTTTGCGGTACGCCACACCCCTCCCGATCAACAGGACCTCGTTCCGAACGTAGGAGGTCAGTTTCCTCTGTTGTGTGGTACGCCAGGCCTTGTTTCCATCGCCTGTTCCGTCCAAGCCCTCCCGATGAACATGACCACGCATTCCGTTCCGACCCAGCCGGTTGGCTCCCACGCGTTCTGTTGCCTCCCGATGAACATGACGTGTTCCGTTGCCTCCCCATGAACACAACGCATTCCGTTGCCTCCCCATGAACACGACGACGATGTTGTTTCTCCGTTCCGACCCAGCCATGTACACGAGCCCTGGCCGTACGTATGCGCGAGTAGGTGTTCGAGAACCCACCCATATGTACACATACGTGGCCGTATTTTCTTTCTTGCACCCTGGCCGCTGTACGTACATGTACATGCTACATAGAGGAGTACGAGGGTTCACTGGTTCGCTGCGGTGTGAGGTTGCCGTCGCCGCAGAATAACAGGGGGTGTGGGTGAGTAGAGGGATGGCCTGGCCAGCGGTGGGAGTAGTAGGGGTCGGTGAGGCCTCTGCCGCATCGCAGCCGGCCACGGGAGGCAGGAGCACGAGGCACGACCGGCGCTGGTTTGGGCGGCTGGAGCAAGAAGACCAGAGGTTGAAGAAGCACTACGGCCGTTGGATGGACATCGTACGGTCACTGGAGCTAGAATCGTGCATATTGACTAAGTTAACAAAGCCCTCTGTCCCAGTCAACTTAGTAGGCCCACAAGTCAGCCTGCCACTATACTGGGTCCCAGCTAACAGGGGAGTATTCATTTTTTGTGCGTAATAAGGAGGCACTTCCTTGCGTGCGAAAGATATAGCTGGTGGGTCCGAGCTGTCAGCGGCGGTAACGTTTTTGTTCGCGAATACAGAGGCCCTTTCGATGGGTCCCTGATGTCAGGTGGCGGAATCATTATTTTGCGCGTAATAAGGAGGCATTTCCTTGCGTGCGGCCGTGGACCCAGCTGTCGGCCTCTCCACGTACAGTCCACTCAGATGCATGTCGGTCATTAACCACGTTGACCAGGCCGCGCCGAGCACCAGGGCGATGGACGACGGCGAGGCCTAGGAAGGGAACGACAATGGAGGCAGGGAAGACTCGGGCAGTTTTCCCACGCGGAGGGGAGTACGACTGTACGAGGGTTTATTGGTTCGTCTGCTGTCGCCGAAGATAACAGCAGGTGTGGGTGAGTAGAGGGATGGCTAGGCCACGATGGGAGTACGGTGGGGGCGGTGAGGGCCTGCGCGGCAGCAGAGCCGGCCGCGGGAAGGAGGGAGCAGGCAGTCTCGCCGGCGCTTGTTTGAGCGGCTGGAGCAGGAGAGCAGAAGATTGAAGAAGCACGACGGCCGTTGGATGGCCATCCAACAGTCACTGCTTGTGCGTCAACCTTTTTTAGGAAAGCCTCAAATCTGTGGAAAACAGCATACAACCCATCTGCCATTATTCTAATAATTTACAGCCCATTTGCTAATTATTAAGGTTTTTTTGGAGCCCATATTCTTTTGTTAGCATTACAGCCCATATTGTGGCCACGGTTAAAAAATTATACGAAATTTTGCATATTTCGATGCGGTCTGAACTGTTTTTTAATCCTGAAATTTTGACTCACATTCAAACCTGATTTTAAAAATAAATGTATATCAATATAAAATCCAACAAATTCTCCATGCATAAAAATTAATGTAATTTAAAATCTCGAAATGAAAAAAAAAGATATTTGAAACTAATTGCCGTTGATGTGTTTTAAAAATGTACAGCCCATTTCTCATTACTGATGGGCCATTTTCTCGGCCAGCCGAATGAAAGCTCTCCTCGTCTTGAAAGATTTGTAGCCCAACAAGCCTGACAAAGCGACTTACTTGGAAAATCACAAAAAAACTGGGCTGTGGCCGTGGACCCAGCTGTCAGCCTCTCCACATACAGTACTCTTCCGATGGAAGTCGTTCCTTGACCACGTTGACCACGCCGCACGGAGAGCACCACGGCGGTGGACGACGGCGAGGCCTAGGAAGGGGACGATGCGAAGCCGGGGAAGACGTGGCAGTGGAAGCCCGCGCGGAGAGGAGTACGAGGGTTCACTGGTTCGGCTGCGGTGCGAGGCTGCCGTCGCCGCAGGGCCTGGCCAGCGGTGGGAATAGTAGGGGGCGGTGAAGCCTCCGCGACGACCGGCGCTGCTTTGGGCGGGAGCAAGAAGACCAGAGGTTGAAGAAGCACTACAGCCGTTGGATGGACATCGTACGGTCACTGGAGCTAGAATCGTTCATATTGACTAAGTTGACAAAGCCCTTCGTCCCCGTCAACTTAGTAGGCCCACAAGTCAGCCTCCCACCAAGGTGGGTCCCAGCTAGTCGGGGGAGTATTCATTTTTTGTGCGTAATAAGGAGGCACTTCCGGTGGGTCCGAGCTGACAGCGGGGGAACGTTTTTTCGCGAAATATGGTGGCCCGTCAGGTGGGTCCCAGCAGTCAGGGGGCAAACGTTTTTTTCGCAAAATACGGTGGCCCCGCCAGTGGGTCCCTGCTGTCAGTTGGAGGAATCATTATTTTCCGCGTAATAAGGAGGCACTTACTTGCTGCGGCCGTGGACCCAGCTGAGACTCTCCACGTACAGTATACTTCCGATGGAAGTCGTTCCTTGACCACGTTGACCTCGCCGCGTTCTGTTGCATGCATGCGTCCATGGGCATGGTGCGTCCCCACTGTCAGCCTCTCACGTACAGTCATCTTCCGATGACTCTCAGTTGTTGAACACATTGACCACACCGTGCCGAGCGCACCCAGACTGGAACGACCCGGAGATGGGAAGACGGGGCAGTGGAGTCGCAGATGGAGAGGAGTGGGAAACTTCACTGGTTCGGGTGCGCGGCAGCACAGCCGCGGTGCCGCCCACGGGAGACAGGAGCAAGAACAGAGGTTGAAGAAGGAGCATGGCTGTTGGATTAACATCCAACAGTCCAGCTGCTAGAATCATTTGTTGATTAAGTTGACAAAGCCGTGCGTACACATCCGCTTAGTAGGCCCACAAGTCAGTCACCAAATCTGACGGGTCCCAGCTATCAACGGGATGAATAATTTTTTTCGCAAAACAAGGAGGCACTTCCTTCCGTGCGAAGATACAGCCGGTGGGTCCCAGCTGTCAGGTGGAGGAAACATTTTTTTCAGCTTAGTGAGGAGGAACTTTCCTTGCGTGCGACCATGGACCTCGTGGGTCCCAGCCATCAGGCTCTCCACGTACAGTCCTCTTCTGATGACTCTCGTTTGTTGACCACGCCGCACCGAACGCAGCGAGGCGGTGGACGACGGCGAGGCCCCGGACGAGAACGACTCGGAGATGGGAAAACGCGGTAGTGGAGTCGCAGATTGAGAGGAGGAGAAGGGTTATAACTGGTTCTGTTGCGGCGTGGGGCTGTAGTCTGTGGAGAATAACAGGAGGTGTCGAGGGGTGGAGGGATAGCCTGGCCGACGATGGGGTAGCGCTTCGCAGCGATGCGTGCTAAGCAGAGCCGCTAGCCACTGGAGGCCGGACCAGGCGGTCCCGGCGACGCTGGAGGAAGAAGACGAGAGATTGAAGGTGCATGCCGGCCGTTGGATATAAATCCAATGGCTGTGGATGACACAATCATTTGTTGACCAAGTTGACAATGCCCTGCGTAGGCTTCGACCTATTGGCCCACATGTCAGCCTGCAAAAATGTGGCATATAGTTAACCCATGTTTTCTAGAATGTACAGTCCATTTGCTAGGCTGGGTGAACAAATAATTTCGCGTCAATCAGGGCCCATTTATATTTTCTAAGAAATCCCAGCCCATTTGCACTTCCTTGAAATACACGTATTAGGTGGGCTCGTTATATATATAATGTTATGTTAGAAGGAGCAATTAATATCAAAGAATAAACCGGAGAGGCACATTTATATATATAATTAAGAAATTAGCGAGTTATTGCTCAAATAAAAATGAGCACGTTATTATTAAATTGGTCCTTAAAATCTTCCGCAAGCTTTGTACGCAATCACCAGGATTTTCCTTGCCTGTGAGTCAAAAACAACCAGGATTTTCCTTGCCAACTTCCGTTAAACATTTACTTTTATAAGTTAATAACACGTGGGATGTTTTTATAATGTATATATAAGTCTCTATAAAATATACGATAATAGTAATAATATAAATATATATAATGTGGTTAGAAGGGAAAACATAAATTGGACACAACATTACTTTTATAAGAGACCTGCGTTTATACCCCACAGTAGGCATACTAACAAGTTCACACACAAATACAACAGAAAAGGTAAACATTCATATCAAACTCAGGTTCACAGGACACATTCATATTCATAGCCAACATTCACTATCAACAACTCAAAAGATTCATATATACACAAGCTCAGCATATCTATGCATCCAAATGATTGATAGATCACACGACAATATTCATACATAATTCACAAAAAGATTCAGATATACACATGTTCAGTATGTTTATGCATCCAAATGATTGAGATCACATCCAATATGATCCATGGACGAACTTTAATTACCTAGGGTACAGACTGGTAAATGGTGTTCAATCGGAGGTACTTCTTGCTAAAATTAGTTCTTGTACGAGTAAACTTTCGAGTACATAAGAGGCAGCACAGACAATCTGAACTTTGCTTGTAGGTTTATCCTCAAATAGTGGCCTCGTGCCGAGGGAGGTTTGAGCAACTTGGCCACTACTTTCATCCAACTAGTTTACTGGCTCATCTTGGTCCTGTATCTCGCCAAAATTCTACATTGCAGACGAGAAAGGAGGCGGTTGAGAAAATGAACCACCCAAATTTTTTGTGCAGTTCAACTGAAATGGAGCATCCTTGGCGTGCAGACTGATTAAGTGCCAGATGAATATACGCGTCAACCAACTTGTCTGGAATCTTTAGACTCCATGCCATATAGTTCGCTACCATATGTGCCGATAACCAAAAGGCACAAGTTGGGACCAAAGACTGGACTGCGTTTTTCTGGGCTATGCACCAAGCAATATTTTTGGCGTTCACTCTCCTAATATTGGAGTTTGACAATTGGTTGACGCCGGTTGATACTCGAATGAATATAGGCACTTCTTGTCAACATCGATGCTTGTCTGAGTGAACTTTGGAGTACATAGCAGCAGCATAAGTACCTGTCCATCTGATCATTTTATGCAGTTCTACTGAAATCACCCGATGTAATGATTTGCCTGCGAGTTCAGGCTCCAAATTACTCCTTTATGAAATCGGCAAACAGTAGCACAATACCAATTTACCAATACATATGACAGGCACAATAATCAGGATAAAGACCAGTACCAACCTGTGTGAGGTAGCATATCAATTACTATTTCCTTTGACTGGAAGCCAAGATAAGCCAAGCGACTGACAGCAAAGGAAGAAAGCAAGCGGAGATTAGCGACTGACAGGAAAGGACGGAAGCTGTCGAGGCAATGAAGGACCCAAAGTTTTGTGCAGTTCCACCAAAATCGAGCATACCCTGTTGGCACATATATTGAGAGAGTGAGATTACTGTAATAGTGGGACTAGTTGATGAAACATACACTAACAAATAGAAGCACCCTCATTATCTTAATGGGTAAAGTTAGCAACATAGTAGTCTTGCTTAAAGAGAGGTATTAGTTTATTTAATCAGTGCCAATTAGCTCAACTCAACACTCAAAGCATTGCCATTTATCATAGGTTGCAAAACTTTAACGTGCAAAGATAAAGGAGTTTCTCATGACAGTAGCACGATACAAATAGAGATGACAGCAAACTAATATGGATGAAGGCCTTAGGCCCGTACCAACCTGAGAAAAAAAGCTTATTCATGTAGTCCCATAAGAGATGATAAAGCACTCACTGGAATCACACAATAGTATATATTTTTGTGCACTTCAAATGTATGGTTGAAATCACTCTTGTTTACCAGTGCTGAGATTATATCGAAAGATTATCAAGAACTTCCAGCAGAGTTAAAGCACTGGCTGGGATACAGTTCATTGTATTGTCTTGTGTAGTTCCACTAAAATGTATGATTGGCACAACATGATCCCTGTTTGCACAAGTAGGAACAAGGTGAAACCTTCATTAGCTTAGTGAGAAAGGATAGGAAGACATTAGCATATTACTCAAACAGTAGCATCAAATTCATGATGGACAATACGCAAAACATTGCCTCATTGAACCAATGGCAATAAATTGACATGCAAAACAATAGCACTATTATGTCATGACACTAATAATATTCCCTCCCTGCTCCACCACATGATTCACCTCCATAGACAAACATACACACGTACATGATTCAGCATAGGGTCCTACTAAAGATTTATTTAACTAAGTGAGACAGCAGAAGTGGAAGGGCTCCTTGGAGGATCGTCTCACATGTAAGGTAGTCGTTGTCGGAGCCCTTGAATGGCCTCGACTGAGGCCTCTGGCTTCAGCAAGATCGCCTTGGCACTGTTTATTCTTCTTCTTCTTCTTCCTCTTCATGCTATGTTTCTCTTTCTCCTCACCAGTTGGTGAAACCAAGTACATGATTGGCCTTCTAATTCAGAATTGGTTTTATCAGTGAGGGAGTACAAGTGTACTAGTAAAAAACAGCATTATTTTCTCATGGCAGTCGGAAAATAGAGATGAACACATGCATTAAATATCATTCTTACCTAAAGGAAGGTTATGGCGCCAATATGGATGATGAGGATTGGAACACAGATCTCCCTTTGTGCAGTTCCACCAAAATGAACCAACTGTTCCATTCTGACATTCCAGTTAAATAGCACAAAAGTCACTTCTTTTAAGAAGAGTTTTGTGCAGTGCACCAAAATGTCAGAACAGCAACCAGGTGAATTGGATATCCCTGTTTGCACAAAAAGGCACAGAGGAAACAGTCAGAGTCTCAAACAATTACAGGCAAAAACATTTGGCTAAACTTGTCATGGCTTATAACAGTGGCATGGCTTCATTTTTACCAGGGACATTAGATTAAGAACAGCTAAGGCTGCGTTCGGTTCACAGGTTTGGTGGAGGATTTTCGTAGGAACACAATTCCTACGTATTCTTTCCTTCCAACCATTCGGAACACGGGAAAGGTGAATAGTGTTTCATAGGAAAGCTGGTCTGGTAGTACTGATTCCATAGGATTAGAAACATCCACTGCGCTGCTCATTTTTTGGGCGGAAGCCCGAGGCAGGCGCTCGCTGCCATGCGTTAGACAGGTTGCTGTGTTGTGTTGCCGGAATAAAAAAATCAACCTATGTGTGGTACGTGAGGTCAGGACAAGAGTAGTCACTGTGCAGCTGAATAAACAAATAGCATCTCATACTGCCAAGCATGCTACTCTAAAAAACAAATCTGTACATTTCGTAGTCCATCCGAACACATTCTCTTGAGAGTTTCCTCCGGTTCGCTGTTCCATAGTTTTATACCTACATTCCTTTCCTATTCCTCTATTTTCATCAAGACCTATGTTTTCTGCCCCTTTATTACGAACGGAGCCTAAATATTTGGTATAAGGGCATGGGATAGTGGGTGCACCAGCAGTCCAACACCATGTACGTAAACAGGGGCATAAAGTGGCGATTCATAGTTTGTTGCCCCGAGAAACAAACATCCAAGAAACATATCTGGGTTGGTCCCATTTTTGTTCACTCTAGCCACCTACTCCTATGTGTGGATAGCAAATCTAGTCCTGGTCATACCACTATGTACAGCGTTACCCCTATATTTCCCTTTTCGACCAAGAGACCGGTTGGATGACCAGTGTGTACTACTTTCACCCCCCTTTCCTTCCTGTTTGTACCAAGTCCGATGTAGATACTAAATCCCCCCCCCCCACTTTATTTCTTGTTTGAACCAAGTACTCCCTCTGTCTGAAATTACTTGTCATCAAAATGGATGTGTCTAGAACTAAAATACATCTAGATACATCCATTTCAATGACAAGTATTTTCGGACGGAGGGAGTACAAGATTCGACTCCATGAAGTAGCTTTACCTCTAACAATAGAAGAAAAAAATGTGACGTTGGACCATCCGATCGAGAGGGGCTGAGAGGTAGAAAATGATGCACATGCAGCGACGTAGCGAGCTGGGGAAGTAGAGCTAAGGTGGTTTCAAACGAAGATATACCTGAAGGTCGTCGGGATGTGGATAGGTGGGCGGCGGGAGGCCGGATCCGCCCACAGGGATAACGGTGCAGCCGGCAGTGGGTCTCCTCCCTCCCTGTCGACGACGGCCTAAACGCTGCCCCTCCTCCCCTTCACCGGCGGAGGGGGATACGTCCGGATTTGTAACCAGCGGTGAGGATAGAAAGCCAGTGTTTTTTAAAGGGAGAAAGACAGTGTTACTACCCCTATCTTGTTTAGATCTGGAGAGGATGAGAGTGTGTGAATAGAGCAACCCTAGCAAGCAAGCGCGGAGGCTCCGGCCTATATATACGTAGTGGGGTAGTTTTCCTTTTTCACTCCATCAAAACAATCGTTTAAAGTGTACTACTACATGCCAGGTCGCGGGTTTTTTAGTTGTTGATTGTTTTTTGAGATAGCTACCCGCTTGTTCCAAGTGGTGTTACGGTGTGCCAGGTCGCACTTTGTATTGTTCAAGTCTGGTACTACAAGTCCCTCCATTAAATGAACAACCACCCCCTCGTAAAAATTGTGGACAAGCCCATGGCTAAAATTAGCGGAAACGTGGGTTGCCCCAACATGCATTATTATTTATATTTTCTACTCCCTCCGTTCCTAAATATAAGTCTTTTTTATAAGCCACACCTAAGACAAGAATTTTTTATTAGCAGTGAACCACACATGTGGCAACATAAGACAAACATAGTCACAATCCAAACAGCCCCGTAATTTTTTGTGACATGCATGAAAATTTAGTTAGTTAAATTTATAGTCAAAATTTGGCAAGGTGCATCAAATCAACACATGCAAGTATCAAAAGGAAAGTCAAGGCATGCATGCATGCGTTGTACTCCCTCTGTTTCCAAATATAAGTCTTTTTAGAGATTGCAACAAGTGACTACATACGAAGTAGAACATGTCTACTCCTACATACGAAGTAGCCCATTTGAAATGTGTAAAAAGACTTATATCAAGTGCAGTGCTTTGATGTGTCGCGTCAACTCGTACAAGACCGAGAAATTTGATTACTACAACGCCCTCTCCCTCGTGGACTGAGCTCCGGTGCCTTAACTACACCTGCCTTTGGCTGCATGACAGGAGGGCCAACCACCTGTTGGGCCCACCTGTCATAGACGCAAAGGCAGGAGCAGTAAGTAGAAGCTTTCGCTACACGCTATCCCTCCCGCACGAGGTGGACGGACATGCAGCAGTGGATTCGATACTGTAGAAGTAGGAGTAACATCATTGTTCGTCTTCTCGAAGAGGCGAAGAGCCAAGCGCAACCTAAACGTGGCAGTTGCGAACGCTCGCGTGGTGCGGTTCCTTGGAGTACTAGCCATGCTCTTGCATCAGACAAAATTGCTATTGTTTAACAATTAAACTCCATTATCCATTGGTTGATACTCATTCTGCATAGGTCCACGCGCTTAGCACCGTTTCCTCCTACGGTCACCAATGTGTATTTGCTAATTAATAGCATTGCATGCAATGAACTAGCCATTGCAAGTCATTAAAAGCATGCACACCTCTCATCTCTTATTGGTTGATATGTCAAGAAACAAGAAACAAGGTAGAAGTTAATGCACCACGCCTAAGTGTTTTGGGACTATTTGGTTTTCATAAGATGACTTACACACCTAGACGGAGGGAGTAGTATAGCCCTGTAAACCGGAAAGGAGTATTTGCCTTTCTAGAGATTTCAACAAGTGACTAGACTACACCGTGTGCAGTACTCCCTCCCTTCTGGTTTATAGGGCTCAAATCTCAAATCTCATGAACCAAGGCATTTTGCGATTGGAGGAATGTATCTCGTAATTTACAAAACTACCCTAATTAAACTCATGCATTAATTACTAGTTCTCTCGTTTTCCTCTCCGCCTTGGTCACGATGCACAATATTGAGCACTCCTATATGACTAGCCGCTCTATCTACATGCGGGACATTTCAAAGCATCCGGGCCCGTGTGCCATCCACCAAATCACAGCGAGGTGCTATAGTCGAGACTCACCTGTCACCCCGGTGTGGCCGTTATGACCCGTCATATCACAAAACCCACACCTTTACCAGCAGTGGTAAGGTGGCCTCCAAGTTGGACTGGACGAAGCAACCATCATTTCACTAGAACCGTCGTTCAAGCCCTTTCTTCCCTTTCTTGAAGAAAACCTCACTCCAGGCTACTCATTTCTGCCATTTTTCTTCTGTACCGACGAAGGAAAGGTGGGCGAATCAGTTATGCTGCTATATTTTCATTCCAAGAATCTTCTTTTTGCGAAGCACCGACCGATTCTCACATCCTATTCTTTTCCCGTTTTCATTGCGATTGTGGTTTCCTTTCAATTGCTTTTGTTTGTCAGTTCATTGATGGATCCTGGAGCACTAGGCAAAGAGTTGCCGGCGGACAACCCACTGGAGACAGCGATCTCCAGGAAGCGAGCACCGACCAACGAGTTGACCATGTTTGCGGGCCAACCCATGGAGATGAAGAACTCCAAGAAACAAGCACTGGCCAAAGAGTTGAGGACGTTGGCGGACGAACTCCTCAAAGAAAGTTGGAAGAACAGCAAGGGCCCCACCGTGCCTACCCCAGGAACTCTGATTGCCACCTAAGTGAGGCTCAAGACCGAGTTTGAGGAGATAGTCGCGGTTGAGAAGTAGTATTCCCCTAGCAAGGTGATGGCCCCCATCGAGGACGAGGAGATGGCCCCCGGAGGGATGAGATCCCCCGGTGAGCTGCACAAGGTAAAAAATAATGGCTTATTACCAAAGTTGTGGTTTTTGATTATTTGCAATGTGCTTGCTAATATGTTAGGGTTGTGCAGGTGCCGGTGGACGTCCTTGATGATTCCGATGTCGTGGCCCGTCCTGTTGGCATCGCCCCGGAGATCGATTCCGATGCCGCTGTCCATCCTGTGGACATCGCCCCAGAGATCGATTCCGATGTGGCGGTCAGTCCTGTGGACATCGCCCTAGAAATCGATTCCCATGCCGTTGTCTGTGGTGTGGTCATTACCCGAGAGATCGATGACAAGAAATAGTTGGTCGCGCTAATCCTTCAGGGTAGTTTGCATTGCCCTTTGTTTAATTACCAGAACGATGCGTGTTATCAAACCATCTTAGGGCTAGTGCACTGTCTTGTGTGGGCGGATCTTGCTACTTTTGTTTGATAGTGAATCATGCGATGAATCATGCGAACCCTCTCCGAGTTATGGAAACAGATGTATCCTCACGAGCTTTTGATGTAATATATGGCATGCTTAGATGTAAGTTTGAACTTTTTATCATATCAGCAGGGCTTGTTTGATGATTCTTGGTGTTAGTAGGCTAGCTACTGTGCGAGCTATAGTACTTGCAAAACACTCACCGAAGAGAAACGTTGGGGCTGATGAGCTCGTGGTACGCTTATACTTATCCCTCGTCGATCGACCAATAGCCCTAGCTCCTAAAATTGTAGGCTTAGCGATCGATCAGACAATAGTCGACATACATTCAGGCCTCATTTGGTTCATAGGGTAGGAAAATTGTAGCAAAAGTACAGAGAACGTGCAACACAAAATCATAGCAGTGCAGAGACGTACTCCCTCCATTCCAAAATAGATGACCTAGGCGGGCTAGTTTGGCCTAGTGGGTTTCAGTGATATGACGTGGTACAGTGCCGTCCAGTCTTCGCATGTCGTAGCAGTATTGCGGGTACAGTAAGTTTTCTTGAAGAAGCGGAATTCAACGAAGTCATGATGGTTCCTTCGTCCGAACAACTTAGAGTGGGAAAGGTTGGGCCGGCGATATGACCGGGGTAGACCAGGATAATTTTGTGCATGGCAGGTGGACCAGGATGGTCGACGTCCCACATGTCGGCGAATGAAAGTATTCTTTTCGATATAGAGAATGAGCAACGAGTATTCATTGTTTATTTTTGATGAAAGCTATTGTCTCCACTGTTACGACGGAGGAGTGTGAAACACGGCAGCCCAGTGAACCTGGCATGTGCACCACTCCCTCCTTCCTCATGTAATGCCCAGGTTACAACTTTTTCTCACTTTCTCTCTATCCATTTCCTCTCAAATGTTTTTTACCTTTCTTTTTTTAAGACACAATTGTTTTTTATGCCTTTTTTAGAATTATTTTTTATACCTAGGAGCACGTGTAGAGACGGGCTCTTGCAGAGCCCACTCCTTGACTTTGTCAATGCCTCTCTCTCCTCCACATAAGGAGTACTACTTGCTATGCATGCATGCGGCGGGCAGCTGGCGTCTTGAGGGGCCAAGGCGGTGAGAGCGGGCTCCGGAAGCGTTCCGGACTCCAGCATGGCCCACCTCACATTATCACCATATATTTCTTGGAGTCCGTGCGAGGCGGGCGGGCGATCTCTTCTCCCTCCCCGTTTCTCTCTTCTCAGCCGACGCCCGCCGAGCGATTAGATTTCGGCTATCGACGGTTTATTCAATTACGGTCCCACATGTCAGTGAAATTGCAAGACAACGCATGTCCCCTCTGGTGAGCGGCGTGCGAGCCGGACTGTCGGGGTTGCGACGCGTACGAGTCGTAAGTGTGCCGCCTTTTCCTTTAGAACTTTCGAAGCGTAACATTTTTGCGCATTCGATCGATAGAAATCCAGAACAAAATGACGAGGGCGGTGCTTTCCCACTCGTTAGGCGGGCTAGTTCGAGTGATATGACGTGCTACAGTGCCGTCCACTTGCTCCATTTTTATGTAAGCAAGAGTTTACACTCTTACGCGGGAGGAGTGCGAAACATCGAGGATCTGATTTTGATCGAGGGATAGCTATTCCCTGCCAAATAATGGAGGATTGTTAGCGATTATAGCATGATAGTTAGGGCATCTCCAACGCTGGCCCACAAATTTACACCGGCATCTGTCCGAGGACACTGATGGATGCCATCCGATGCTGCCCGCATACCTTTCGACAACTATATGAACTAACCGGACGAAATTCACGCAAACAAAGCAAATTCAATTAACCGGATGAAATTCATTACATTTCGAAAACTTTTCCTACAAACTGGACGAAATTCATTACATATTTCGCACAAACCGTACTAAAACCTAATGTAAACCTAATCTAAACGATTGCCGGCGCCCGACCACCATGTCCGGCCATGAACCCGAGAAAGCCGGCCATTGCCTTTGCCTCCTCCTCATCCGCCTCGATAACCTCCTCCTCCGGAGCACAAGGTTTTGAAGATTTCCGCCTCCACGTCGCCGTCAAGCGGCTAATCGGCCGCCGATGTTTACCCCACCAAGCTTGGCGTCGACTGAGTGGAGTAGCGGTGGCCTTCCCGGGACCAGAGCGGCCGTGACCTACCATGTACTACTCTTCCTCGCTGCCGGCTGCACCCGTGCACGCGCGCCGGCTTCGTGGTCGTGGCGACGGAGGGCGGCCGGGGGGTGCCGGCGATCTCCTTCGTTTGCTCCTGCGACAGTACATCGAAGAGAGCTTTGGAGCGCGCCCGGAGCGGAGCCACCGATGTCCCTCGTCTGCTCCTGCGATAGTACGTCCAAGAGAGCTTCGGAGCGCCAGGAGGCCATGGTTGAAGTGGTGCCGACAGAAGGAAGGGACCGGAGGAGAATAACTGTGGGTCTTTGGCTATGGCTGGGAGCTGGGGCTCAAGTTAATATAGCGGGCGAAGGGCAATGAGCCGCGGCAGACTGATGGACAACTGGCGCCGGAGTAGGTTCATTGGGCGTGAATGCGGACGCTGCTTCAGTGACTTAACTGCAGATGCGTTTGGGTTACTGACATGTGCGCCCAACAGCCATCTGGCCCGCATGTCAGTGACACACCAATTGCACCTGCAGTTAAGTCCGGTGAATACGGCATTGACATTCTGGAGAGACGGTGACCGTTTCAGGCGGGAAGCGCGCGCTATTGATGGAAGGGGTTTCGGTGTGCAGTGGCACTAAGATCGGTCGCTCACGATAGTACATACTCCGTACCATACTACCATAGTACCCTCTCTAGCTTAGGCTGTTTTATAGATTGTCGTTGTGATGGACGATATACATGAGCAAAGCGGTCTGAGTATGACCGTTGGTGTTGAGCCAGGTGACTACATGCTCGGCGTTTGCGTAGGCCTCCATCAAATGTCTAAACACTAATGTCAGGCACCGCCGGGGCGCGCAGGTGATGGGCTCGCCATTTGCGTTGCGCCATGAGCAGGACTTTGATTTAGAGGGCGACGTGCATGCATTAGCATGCTTTGACAGTGTGAGCGTGAGTTCCTGACGCGAAGTATTTCATTTTCATTTGGCTGACGAGGGTGCGTTGCAGCGACGAGTCCGTGGTTTGATTCCCCACATACGCATAATTTTGGTTTTTACAGTATTTCTTTTTCCATTGACAGGTAGGCCCGCGTAGATAGATAAAGAACACGAGCTGATGAGGCGCATGCGGACTGTTTGACTGGTCAACCAGACAAATACGAAGTTATACGCTGAGCCAGTGACCGTATAATCACCATATCTCGTATACAATGATCAAAGTGAGCTATCTAGACAAGTTCGATTACTGCCAATGCATTTTACTCGGTAATAAATGACCAGGATTGAAGGGGAATCCAAATTTGCTTTGTCTTCTGTCCTTGAGCTCTTGACAAACCAATGCACTATACGGTTGTCCGGCCACTCCACCCCAGAGCTCTCACCAAGCGTCGTTCACGCCACCGCGCTGCACACTAACCGGTAAGGCAGCGATGGCATCCCGCCGCGCCGAGTTCCTCGCCGCCCACGACCGCACACAAAATGGTAGGGAAGCGATGGCATCCCGCCGTGCCGAGCTCATCGCCGCTCGCGACCTCACAACTATGTGGGAGGAATTTTAAGATGCCAAGGCCGAATGGGCGGTAGAGCAAGAGGCGGCCAAAGCCGCACAGAGGGAGCGGAAAAGTCAGAAAGCACTCAAGAAAAGAGAGGCCCGCCGCCGCAAGAAAGAAAAGGACACACGCGCTGCTGCGGAGAGGTCGGCGGAGATCCAAGCACGGTGGGGTGTCGCCAACAAAGCCGGGAAGGAACCTCGTGGTGGAGCGTCTGCACTCATAATATTTAATATTATTCAGCGATATAAAATTAACCAATCATCTCCACAGTGGACTGGAAGAGTACGAAACACGGCAGCCCAGTGTAGTTACATCATACTAGTACATGGCTAACCCACGCTATCACCATATTTCTTGGCTTCCGTGCGACACCTATCTCTAGTAATCCAGCAGCCTATATCGCTTCTCCCTCCTCGTCTCTATCAAAGTGCGGCGGGCTGGCGTTTCTGTCGTCTATTGAGGTCGGTTAACTATCACATGTTAGCGACATGCCAAGAGCATTCTAAAAAAATTCCTTTCACGTTCCGTTTTCAAAAAGAAAAAAATCCTTTCACGTACGAATTTGCCTGTATGCTTTGAGCAACTTGCATGTCCTATACTGCTCCTGTTTGATACTCTAACTTAGCTAGAGGTTAGACTAACTCATGACAAACCCTGAACTAACTATAGCCAAAGAGGTGTTTGGGTGACAGGGTTAGATTGACAATAAATGCACTTCATGGAGAGAGAAAAGTGATTTTTCAGTGGTCCCAATGAGAACTATCTCCAGTTAGCACCTCTTGGGTGGGATAGTTTTTTTTGGTGGATTCGGTGCAACTTGCTCCAATTTAAACCCTCATGCTTGGATACTTTAGGGCTATTTGAGCCCCAACTAGCTCAAAGTAACTCTAACCCATGGATCCAAACAGGGCCTATGGCCAGTCTCGACGCGGAGCAGTCGCGTGCACCGGGAAGCGGCGCTCTCTCGGCCGTCGCACCACTTCAAAGCCGACGCCAGTGAGAGGTCGCCTCCGCTCTGGCTGGGCATTAATGAGGCACTGACGCTCCAGGGCGACGCTGACAGTTTCACGCGGGAAGGGTGCGCTGGCAAGGGAGTATAGGTTTTGAACCGTTTCAGGTGTAGTACTGGTAGTTTGCAAAACTACTCAATTATTGCACTCAATTTCCTAAGAAATTGTGGTAGAAAACGTTACTCCACAGCCTGCTTCCCTTCTCCTTCCTCTTCCACCGCCCACGCACGTCCGCGGAAAGCGACTGGTCAACCCTTATATAGGAGTGCTAGCACAAAAAGATACATGCATGACCACTAAACTTTCCATATTAAAGCGCCGCTTCGATGGGAGTATGACGTATGTTATTACCTTCGGCCGGCCCATGGCTACCGGGCGACGGCGACCAGAGAAGAGGCGGCGGGAGGGGAATGAATGCAGCTACTGTTTGGGTTCGCCTTCCGGCTTAAATAAATGCGCAGCATCACGTGTACCCGCGGGTGCACAAATTGTAACATACGTGTCTGCTTAAGTGGGCGTCACGTAACTGGTGTGTGTGTGAGAGAGATTCTGAGAGACAGAGTGCGTGTGTGCGACTCTACTCTTCGGACATGTACTCAACCTTTTTCATCGGGATATAAGTATAATGGTATTTACTTTAGCTAGTGATTTACGTGGCCATGTTAACGTGGTTGTGTCAAAAAAATGTCACTTCCTGCTCGTGATTTGCGTTATATAATTACAAGCAAGATTCTCGTGCATTGCACGGAACATCAATATGCATTTTTTTACAGAACACCTGTTGTGATTGACCCATGCAGGAGTAATCCCATGTGTAAAAACTAATGATATCTCGAGAATTTTATCGGAAAACTGGTATCTCGAGAATGTCATCGAAAAAATGAAAGATGAGAGATAAGGCGAGGAGGAGTGGAGCGTGGTGGTGACTGGTGGTCGGAATGGGCGGAGGCATGGGGATGGACGGCGCCGGCAGGCGGCAGCGGCCACCATGCATGCTAGATTGTTCCAGAGACTTATTCCTTTTTTAATTGCTGAGCAATGAGGTTGCGGGAGATAATGATGTGGAGAGAGGTGCGGGTATCTTTTGTAAAATTATCATAGTTTGCTTTCTATCCTCAGATATAGATCATACGGTCTGTATTACAAGATGGCAGGCACACCATCACCGCCAACTCGTTTTTTATAAGGGTACAGATGATAAGTTTGCTGACTACTAAAGTAAAGTGGAATTTGTCCATGTTATGCAAGTAAATAAAGGTGATTGTTTATCATACGGGTAAGGTTGGATGAAGGGTGGTAGGAATAAATGCTCCGCCTAGAGCATGTGTGTGTGAGATGGAGTCTTAGTGTGTGTGTGGGGTGTGTGTGTGAGAGAGAGAGAGAGATGGAGTCTTAGTTTGTGTGTGTGTGTGAGAGAGAGAGAGATGGAGTCTTAGTTTGTGTGTGTGTGTGTGTGAGAGAGAGAGATGGAGTCTTAGTGTGTGTGTGGGGGGGTGCGTGCGTGCATGCGTGCGTGTGTGTGTGTGTGTTTGTGTGTGTGTGTGAGAGAGAGAGAGATATGGAGTCTTAGTGTGTGGGGGGGGTGCGTGTGTGTGTGTGTGTGTGTGTGTGTCGCGGGGTCCTCTGTGGCGGATGTAATTTAAGTGTGCATGGCTTCATCATAGAGAGGTGATTTGTATGGCAGAGGCCACCAACGATGGGGTGGGAGAGAGAAAATGCCCGTAGAGAGGGAAGAGAAGGTGTGCGCGCGTGAGAGGAGTCGACATCGAGAGAACGTGTTTGTTCGAGAGACACCGAGGAAGACTACTATATATCGATGGTGCATGTAGGCGGGAATTAAACAAAGGGATGGTCTTATTGGTTTCGGGGATATAAGGGAAGAGTGAGAGGCGGGGGGGGAGCTAGAAGGAGATTGTTAAGTGTGAGTGTGTGTTTTACCCATCCAGGCGGAAGTTATGTGCACAAAAGAGGAGAACAATTCGATGTGGCGTTAGGATTGAGGGTAATTAACTACGTATGGAGACATAGAGACCTTGAACGTGCATGTGTCAGAGGTATACATGTATACGTGGGATGTGTGTGTGTGCGCGCGCGCATGATCGAGATAAAAGAAAGAAGACATAAGTCATAAGATCAACGACATGGGAGAGACGGATCGGTATGACAATATGCATGCATGTGAGTATGCAGGGAAGAAGGCCCGACAATTGAGCATGTGTTTTTGTCTTTAAGAGATAGTGGCGTGGGCTGGAGCATGCATCTATGGCGAGCAGAGGGAGTGAGGCGCAACGATTGTGCAAAAGAGACCAACCTATAAATGCATATGTATGGAGAGACATATATAGTGTGGGTGATAGGAAGCAAGACTCCGTGCGAGAAAGAAATGTTGACGGAGAAACTACAGATAGATACAGAGATGGAGATGCTAGCTAGAGGGACATCCGCTAGTTTGGGTGTTGGAGATGACCGTCGGGTGGTTCAAAGGGTGAAGTTATATATGTGTGTGAGAGGGCACTTGACTGCATGTAGAGAGAAACATATGTAGTGTGCGTGATAGGAATCAAGAGTGAGGGCGAGAAAGAAGGTTGATGGAGAAACAGATAAATAGAAAGATAAAGATGCTAGCTAGTGTGCGTTAGAGATAGGAGTCGAGTGGATCAGAAGGCTGGGTTATGTGTGTGGGTGTGAGAGAGATAGAGAGAGGGTGCATGTGAGTCACATACAAACAGATATCAGAGAGAAATGAGATCCAGAGAGACGGAGTTTTGTGTCTGCGAGAGAGAAAGATATTTCACAACGAGAGTGATAGCTAGAGAGACATACGAGGGAACGCAAGATATCTCTAGGGAGAGAGGGTGTGTGTGAGCGACATACAAGAGAACAATGGAGAAATATGAGACCCTGGGAGACAGAGTTTGTGTTTGTGTGTGAGAAAGAGATATTGAAGAGGAAGAGTCGTAGGTTCTCATATCTAAGGAGCGAAAGACATCTCTGTATGAGGGGTGTGCGAGTGGCACACATGGGAATAGTAGAGAGAAATGAGACCCCGGGAGACAAAGTTTTGTGTTTGTGTGAGAGAAAGAGATTCCACATGGAGAATCATAGTTAGAGACACATAGCAGGGAGCGAGATATACTTAGAGAGAGATAGAGTGATGAAGGTCGAGGGAGAGAGTACCGTCAGTGTGTTACGAAGATAAAAGATCATTGTCGACATACAGGTAGCACGAGAGATACCTGAGAGACGATGAACGCGTATAGGTCCAGAGAGATAGTCCTATATAAGCATGAGTGATAGCTATATGAGACGAATATCTGGATTAAAGGGGATTCAAATATTTAAACTGGAGATCACGACATCGATAATATCATAACGCAAATTGGTGTATCAAACATGCATATTCATTTGAATTTGGGCACACGTGTAATGTTATATAGTTTATCAATATTGGTGATCCATAGATTCTTCAATTACAAACAATGCATGGTTTATATGCAATTAATGTCTAAACGGGATTACACTATATGTTGCGTGTGTGAAACACATTATACATGTTTGAGAAGTAAAAAAACCCGCATGAAACACACATTAATTGGAGACAGTTAGCGAGGAATGCATACATTGGATTTCAACATAAAGTGGTTTCAAATATTTGAAAATCCAAATTGATGGATACAACCTTATGAATCTGAGATCATGCCATTTGTAAACCATATTTATGTATAAATGGTGTTGTGCTTTTGAAAGTATATATAAAAAATGATGTATATAGAATGTAATTCCAATTGAAAATGGATCCCGCCCGAAAAAAATAGAATACAAACGGGATTCGAATTGAGTTGGCACGGTAAACGTGCACTCTGCAAAATTTGAACGAAGCGGGGAAAGTCGCAGTAACCGCCCGAAACCAAAATCTGCGAGATGGAAATCACTACTGCCTATCCCTGCCACGCAAAGCCTATCTGCTGGATTTCTATAGGTTTCGATAGGGGTAGGTTTGTAATTTCACCCAAACGTGACGTAACCGCCTCTCACCCGGATTCATACACGGTGGGCGCCAAAACACAGTGTGTCCTCGGCCGAAATCGACTCCCTCCCCGATTCATATTCATACACGGTGGGCGCCAAAAACAAACTCTCGTCGGCAAATATTCGGTGTATGCGAGATTACCGTCCTATCCCCAACCGACTAATGTTGCTGTGATGTAGTAGAAATTTGAAACGGGGGCTAAGTTTGTAAATTTCCTCGCATTTGAGACAAGCGCGCCCTGAATACATGGTTCCCCCCTTCCTCTCTACCTCCCTTTTCCCCATTCGTACTCCGTGGGCGCCAAAACACCCTCTCCACCCCACCCTCCTCCGTCCGCCGCCGTCCGCCACCCCATCCACCGCCGTCCTCCTCCACCATGCCGGAGCTGATACCCCGACGCCGCCGTCCATTACAAGAGATCGACCTCTCTCATCCACGGCTTCGGACCGGGATCCTTGCATCCCGTCCTCTCGCTTCATCCCCGCCGTCGTCCACCTTGCCGGCGCCGCTCCTACGACCGTCTCGTCCACCGCGCCCCGCCGCCACCGTCTACCCTCCTAGATCTGCTTCCACGCCGCCGACAGCCATCGCTACCGCAGCACCGTCAAATTCTCAGCAGATGCGTACACGGCGCCGCACCAGAGGCGGTACTCTTTCGTATCTGCTCAACTTATTTATCGCAGCAAGAAAATAGATCGCCACTGCTTTACTCTGATTTCTTGTCTTGGTTGCGAAGTTGCCTTTGTCCGGTTTGCACCTTCAGATCCGCCATGGCACGCTCAACACTATACTCCCAATGCTTATGGTTTTCCCCTTTTATATTCCACACTAGTTAAATCACAGTAGACTAAATTTCAAAATTGGGTCAGTCGATTTTTCAGAGCTCGCCGGAGTTCGCCGGTGCGATCGAAGGGGCTCGGGTGGTTGTGGGGCCTCGCCGAACGAAGAAAACTCGACGCGGGTGGGGGTTGGGGCGGGGGTGGGGGTGGGGTGGCGGAGGAACACAGGCGGTGGGGGCCGGTGGTCCGGCCGGCGGCCCGTGCGGTGTTCTGTATGGGAAGAATCAGAGACGAGGAAGAAGAAGGGTTAGGAGACGTAGGATCTTCATCCAACCGCCTGAAATGGTCGAGAGACAGCTGGGAGTTGCATTCTTAATGCGCTCTGGTTCATCATGTGTGGGCACTGCGCAACCAACATTTTATTATCCAAAATCTGCTTGCTCTTCTTTACCATGTTCCTCTTCCGTTCTTCTTTAATATGTACTCTCTCCGTTCCTAAATACAAGTCTTTGTATAGATTCCACCATGGACTACATATGGAGCAAAATGAGTGAATCTACACTCTAAAATGTATCTGGATACATCTGTATGTGATCCATAGTGGAAATCTCTACCAAGACTTATATTTTGGAACGGAGGGAGTATGATAGTAGTACAGTATGTTCCTTGTACTGAAGATGAGCAGGGACATTTGCAGTGTAGAGGTCTATACGGTCGGTTGTGATGGACACTTTGAGCCTCTTTGATTCGTAGGATCTTGTAAACATAGGAATAGGATTTGTAGTGGCCTGCCCACTTGAATCCTATAAGAATAGCAAGGAAATGCGGGGAGCTGTGTCGCCTTTGAGAGTTACACTGATATTAACAGTACCGCACCTTCACTTGAAGAGAGCTGGTATCCGAAGCCTTTCTAGCCGTACCGGCAATACTAGCACATATATTCCAGCAAGTTCCACTTTGCTGATTTTACTCTGATGCTTAAGGTTTTCCCGTTATATCTACACTATGATCTGTGTAGCTGCTTTGTGTCGCACTAGCAGCAGTCCACTCTTGAAGCTAAACACTGCAATGACTTACAAAATTGGCACCAAGGCATTGAGTGCCATTCTGGATGCAATGAAACTCATACGCTCCCCACCTGTTGATTCTTGTTCAGAATATGATCCTAATGACTATTCTAACCTCGAGGAGTCAAAGGCAGATGGCCTGTCCTGTTCACCCATCAAGGTGCCTGTTCTAATTTGGCAATGTTTTATTGATTGCGGGTATCTTGCATATGTTGTCTTGCATTTCTTCTACTTTGTTGCACCGCCATCTGCTTAGTTTACTCATCATATATGTCGAGATGCCATGCCCATCCATTATCAATACATATTCCATCTGTCATCATACCATGTTTTTCCACTCAAATGCTGTTCTTGTGCATCAGACATCAAAAAGGAAGAGGGTGATTGCCGAACCTGAAGGAGCACCAGCAAAGTCCTTGAAAAACGTGGTGGTGCCGGAGAAATCAGACAGCACCCCACTTATATTGGCTGTACAACCAGTGACACAAAACGTAGGACCGACTCCAGCAGACTGTACCCATACTTCACTGGCCACACCACTAGCCCCACCACACAGGACCTGCACTCCAGCAAAAGGTATACCGATTTCATTTGCCATAGCACCAGCTGTACCACAGAAAAATCCCACTCCAGCAAAAAGTACAGCAAGTCCACCGGCCGAAGACCTATCCCAACTGCAGAGACGGCCAATTCCTGCAGATTGGAACCCCATTCCATTTATTCCCAGTTTAAAAGACAATGCTTTCAATGTTGTTAGGGACTACGTGCATATATTCCCATCATGGGAAGATTATTGTGAAGACAAACACCATTTTCACATCTTCCTGTCCAACTTACGTGTAAGTGCTATTATTCATGGTTATTATTTTCCTGTTTTCTGCTGATTGAACACATCAATGATTTACATTACATTGTTGTAACTAGGCGAGGGTCAATCTGGATAGTCATGACGAGCAAAGCTTGCTTGTGCTTTTCAAGGAAGCATTGCAGCAGTATCGGTGTTACCTGAGGAAATCACACTTTGATGGCAAGTCTATAAACGAATTTCCGGTGAAGTCTCCTGTGCTAAATTTAGAAGACATTGAATGGAAAAACCTTGTTATGCACTGGTCTCGTTCCCAGGATGAGGTACTGTCTATGAAATCACATGACAATTTGAACTTCTACTTTTCCGCATGTGCCTTACGGATCTTTTTTGCAGGAAATCTGCTCGAAGAAGAATTCCGGTTTGACAAGAACGACAGGATATCGCAAATATGCTGCCCGCTGCTTTGCTCTTGTTAGTACCTGTTGTCCTGTATCACTGTACTTGCATACATACCTGGTTCATTATGTGACAGCAGTATGCATGATAGCTTGCTTATCAATTGTTCGCTCCAAATTATCTGATCTGTATGAATGGTTACATTAGTGTAGAATATATCCAATGCCAATGTTTTTTTAGCTCTGCATTGTTCTTGTAAGTACATGCTGTCCTTTATCAGTGTACTTATAATGACAGGTAGTTGTTCATGTACCATCACTCTGCAGCTTATTTTCCTTTGCCCTCCATTTTCTACACATCAGATCTATATTTACTCTTACCATAAGGTTGGTACTGAAGAAGTTTAGCTGTGCATTGCTCTTGGCTGTACCTTTTGCCTGTATCGCTGCACTTACATTTATAGCTACTTGGTTATGTAGCATCACTCTTCATCTTATCTTAAATATTCTCCATTTTTTCGTATATTATCACATCTATATTTACTCTTAACAAAATGTAGAATAAAGGCAATGCTTTTGAAGAAGATTCTGTGGTAAACTTCTTGAATTGCCCCCCCATCAGCATGGACAAGGCCTTTATAGAGCCTGTCTTCACCAATAATGTAAGTTTGTCCATCTCAAGCCTTCAAACTTTGTTGTATATATTTGGTTAGGCATGACTGCAACAGCTGTTTATTTTTGGTGTTTGCATCAAATTGCTTGTTTAAAGTTTATTATGTAGTTCATAAACAAAAGTTTGTCCTTTCTCAATTTAAGTTTTCAGTTGTACAACCAAGTTCCTTCTTCATACCATGTAAATTAAACTATACAGAGCAAGTGATCTTCTTTTGCACTGCATGTATGCTTCTGTTCTTCATCCGTAATCCAGTGGTGTGGTGAACCTACCCACTACAGCACAATGTCATATTCTGCAATGTCTTAACTATGAACAATGTCATATCATTCTACTATTATTTAAACCGTCTCTTTATTTGCCAATCTGAAATGGTATAAATTGACAGCACACTAACCATTGATACTTATGAGTTCTTGATCTGTAATCCAGTGGTGTCGTGAAGCTGCCAACTCCTTCACAATGTCATTTCCTGCCATGTCTTGACCTGAACAATACCATATTGTGTTAATGCAATTTTAAACTGTGTCACTTTATTCGTCAGTAAGAAATGTGATGAATTGTCAGCACTGATACTTTTATGTGCAAAACCTGTCATCTGTCTGCTTGTTTATCTTTCAGAGTGAGGAAGATATAAGTGTTGAACAAGCGCAGTCTCATCATCTTGCTCAGCTGCTTGCGCTGCAGCTCCCCAGCAGGGCTAACCTTTCTTGAACTCTATTGAAGTGCTGTCGGTTTTGTATATTATTTTGTCGGCGTGTTTATTTGCACTGGTGGCGATCTTTGATGCCCAGTGTATGTAATCTGCTGTCTGCTTGTGCTTTATTATCATAGTGGCGAACTTTGATGCCCAGTGGATGTAATATGCCGTAATTTCTTTATTGTATAGTCTAGGTTTTTTCTTATTCACGATGCTGCAGTTATTTTACTGTATATATATCCTGTCTTCGCAGTAAACCGGCCAAACCGTAAAATTACGGTACATAATCGGGCCGTCATGCAATCACGATGTAGGTTGGGCCTGAAACGTGCCGAACAGCTCACGGGCCGGCAGCAGCCCGAAATGAACCCCGGCCCATGATTGTGCGAATCAAATCACGGGCTTTTAACAGGCCAAAATTGTCTCGGTCCTTGTTTGGCCCAATCAGATATCGGCTGCGAGCAGGCCGGATGCAAACCGGGCCGTAGTTAGGCCCAACTATATGACGGGCTTTTAACAGGCCGAAATTAATATAGGGCCGAAATGTTAAACGGGCCCTTAACAGGCCAAAACTAATATCAGGCCGAATTACTAAGTGGGCCTTTAGCAAGTGGGCCCAAAAGCATAGTGTCCAGTTGACGGGCCGAATCTGATATGGGCCATAATTGAGCCCAAAGCCTCTTAAAGGGCCGGACCTGATCTGGGCCGTAATTTGGCCCAGAACGTGGTAGGCTTTTAACGGGCCGGATCTCATATGGGCCACTATTAGGCCCGGAGCGTGGCAGGCCATTAATGGACCGGATCAAATATGGGCCGGCATTTGGCCCAAAACATGGCAGCCAGTTAATGGGCCGGCCTACTAGGGTCCTCAAAATCTTGTGGGCCTACAGCTGGGCCGGCCCATTAATGTCGGCGAAATCTCGTGGGCCTTTAGCTGGGCCGGCCCATTATGATCCGCAAGAATCTTGTGGGCCTTTACCTGGGCCGGCCCATTATGGCACACAAAAATCTTGTGGGCCTTTACCTGGGCCGGCCCATTATGGCCCGCAAAATCTTGTGGGCCTTTAGCTGGGCCAGCCCATTATGGTCCGCAAAATCTCGTGGGCCTTTAGCTGGGCCGGCCCATTATGGTCCGCAAAATCTTGTGGGCCTTCAGTTGGGCCGGCCCATTTAAACTTGATGGGCCGGTCCACGTGTCAACATATCATAGGCGCGTCTCGCCCATTGGATGAGTGACACCTGTGCCAACGCGGACCTGACACGTGTCTCCTCCAGCCAATGATGATTTTACACGTGGAAAATCCCCATTGGTCGGGGCTGTTAACGGGTTATCGGATCCAAAACCCGACCCGATAGCTTAACGGCGTTCCGTTACGGTGGATGCCACGTGTCGGTCACCCTTGACGAAAGCACTTTTGTGACGCGCGATTTATCATCATGGAAGTGGACACTTCCGTGATGATAATTTTGGTAATTTCATGGGACACTTCTACGACAGCACAGGTATGACTATCTTGATTCTGTCATAATTTGTCATGGATGTACATGCATGACAAAAAACGCGACCTACTGTGACAAACACGTATCATCACGGAAGTGTATTTTTTTGTAGTGCAGGCTACGACCAGGCTCCGCGCCATTGGATCACATGGACGGCTCCGCATTGTTGGATCGTGGGGCGATCCGTGAGAGGCGATCCGTGAGACTTGTTGGTTGTGCCTCCCCTTTCTTCGGGTACCCCCTTTATTCGGGTGCTTATTCTGCAGTGACGAGAGGAGCCACTCCTCCTCTACTACTTCTTCACTGGCGACGAGGAGCCACTCCTATGCTTCTTCTTCTCCGGCGACTTTGGGCGATATGTCAACCTCCACTTCAGCCTCCCGCCCCTCGTGGACCCAGTATGGTCCATTTCCCATGGAGCGATGTCCTGACTGCCCACGCAGCGCGCCACTGATACGGTTGACTTTGAAGGAGGTCAAGAATGGCAACTATGGGCGCGAGTTCGTGAAATGCGAGAGCAAGCCAGAGGGGCAGGTTAGGTCTCATGATTTTTCTCTGATTTCTTTTTCTATTTGCTTTTAATTCTTTTTCGTTCTGGGATTTAGGGTTCATTTTTTTGATTCAGATCATGAAGAAATGCACACATTTTGAATGGCTGGATGACTACGTTAAGCGGATTCAATTCAATGGGGCCCCAACCCGGGAGCTCAATTTGCCGGCAGCAACAATGAATTTGGCCTCTGAAAGTGCTGCTCTGACAGTTGGGGATGCAGATCTGAAGGGGGAAATAAAGAAGTTGAACAAGAACTTGAAGCAGATGATTCAATTGAACAAGCAGGCGAATGTGATAGCTTTAGGATTTTATCCCTTTTATTTTTGTGTAGTTGCTCTAGGATTTGCTTACTTGCTAGTCATCACTCGTTAGAAATGTTATTAGTGTGGTGTCATGTGCTCTAGGATTTGGTTAAATTTGTGGATCATGTGCTCTACGATTTGCTTAAATTTGTGGATCATGTGCTCTATGCTCTGTGTTGCTTAATTTGTTGATCATGTGCTCTGTGCTCTATGTTGCTTAATTTGTGGATCATGTCAATTTCGGGTACCCGTCAGTTTCGTCAGTTTTGTACACTTTCAGTTTCGTCACACAACACCGACCGCAGAAGAAAAAAACATAGTTCTAGGGTCCAAATTGAAACTAAGCTCTGGTTGGGCCGTCTCATTGCGTTGAGTGTCGAAGGCCCACGTGCTGGCTCTGTTTTTTCCCTTGATTATTACCATAGTAAATCCATTTATTGCCATGCCAAACAAAAATAGTGCATGATGGTAAATCGGTTTATGGTTGGACTTGCACATGTCAAATTTATTTGTACATATCATGCCAATTTCATTCGGTATATAGCCTACGGCACAACACTTTCATTTTTTGACATGCATGTATTATAAACAAGTTTTTGTTGCAAGAAAAATATTGTATACACGATTTTTTGTTTTTGTTTTTTATTAATCATGTCAGACTTAATTATGTAGATCATGATATCCATCTGAAACCACGTCTAAAATAAAGTCCGGTGGCACCATTAGCCAGCATATCCATCTAGAGAGCATGTCTAGGCTCGGCTATGGCACCATATCCATCTAGACAGCTTGTCTACGGCTCGGCTACGGCACCATATCCATCGACCGATGTCTCACGTAGCAAGCATACATCCATAACATAAAAAGTAGCAACCATATCATACTTCTTACATAAAACATAGGGTACCCTAAACCATAGCATAGTCCACAAAACATTCAAAAATTAGCTTGTTTTTGTTCATACAATATACGGAATAGGGCCACCAACAATTCAAAAAAATTAGCTTATCTTCTTCTTCTTCTTTTCAACATCAACATGGCTCATTTTTCTAGCTTTAGTTTCCTTTTTGACACTTCAACTACTCCATTATCCGCGCGTGCGAAAACTTGACCCTACTCTAAATGGGCGAAAACTTGCTGGTTTTCATTGAGGAATACTCAATCATTGATTGATTTAGCAGAAGGGCTCGTGTACGGCACCATATCCATCTAGCGATTTATCTCACGTCAAATAAGATAGAACTAGCAAGCAAAAACACTGATAACCAACGACATATCAAATAAGGGTAGCAAGCATATCTTAGGGGATAACACGACAGATATTAAAAGTTTACGGTACAATCAGCGACATAATTAAGATAGAAATATATAAAAGATAAAAAGCCCTAACACCCTAGGGCAAGACAAGCTCACGGTCGAGACCGGTACTTCACCACCATCTTCACTGCGCCTTCTCTTCACTGCTCCCTCTCCATGCCGTCCTGGCCGATCTAGTAGGGGAGGCCGTGCATACCATCGCGGGTGGGGAAGATGCAGTCGAAGTTTGTGAAGATGTTGTGGGTTGTGAATGCGATGAATTCGCATCCACACCAAAACACCATGCCGAGGAGGTAGTACGCATCAAATCTGTTGGTGAAGGTGACGGTGAGCCCTATCGGTGGAGTCCTGGAGTTTGGACGCACTTCCTCCAGTCAGAACATCACCGGCGAGCCCGCCGGGAGGGGGGCGAAGCCCGCATGGAGGAACCACTCAGCAAACCCCCTTGCACCCCTCCAGCATGAGAACACCCACACGCGGAGCGTCCTCTCCACGACGACGCCGGCCGGATACCGTCTCTCCGGCATGGTCGGCGGGAGCTCGAAGGTGGGGCCATTGTACTGCATCCTCGCCTCGCTTTGAGAGTGCTCTGGGTTTGGGTGAAGAAGAGAAGGGGGCAGCGCAAATGGATGTGTGGAGAATAGGTGGAGGGGTGGTGGTTTAAATAGGGAAAGGGGAAGGGAAGGGGAGTGGCACCGGCCGTGCTTTGGATTTGCTACGTTCACACGAGCCGCGTTGATCGATATGCCACTTTAATTGCCAACAGGTTTTAATTGCCACGTTGAATAGATGCGAGTGGATCGAAAAGTGTGAAACAATGCTCTACACCGAGGAGACACGCGTGGGAGATGATACGAACCAGCGGCAGCAACCGTCCCTGCGTCCGTGGCGGCTCGCGTGAAAATGAGACCGGTCAGCGTCCGTGACGGCTTGAGTGAAAAAGAGGCTGGTCAGCACATCGTGGCGGCGGGCGGCGGTGCATGCAGGTAGGCTAGCTACGTGCATGCATGCAGGCTAGCTGGACATGTCATGCATGCATAACAGGCTTCTGTTGTTGCGGCGCGCGCACGTCCCAAGTCTAACCACGGCCCAACGAGCTAACCGCGGCACCGTCCGCCGCGACCCCACTCATCAGGTCCAACGGGCGACACAGTCAGCGCGGCCCCACTCGTCAGAGTTAACGGTCAAAGCACTGACCCGACGGCATCCACCGTTTGTGACCAGTTCTGAGGGTTTTGGGCAAGGGAGTGGGAAAAGGTGAGCAAAAGTTAAGAGCGTGGGGATGAATGAGTATGGCTAAGGAACCAGGGGCATAGATGTAAAAATCCCTTTTTTAATTATCTTCCTAAATATGTAAGGCAATTATTGTCATCGTCCTTATATATTCATATCAGTCTCGCTATAAGTCGCAGTCGATGCTATATATGTCCGTCAGATCTTACATCAATATCCGTGCCAAATTTTCTTTTCATATTTTCTTTTTTCTTCTTAAATCTCAGTCGAGTGAGACATAGCCACGCCATAAAATAGGGCTCGGGCGCCATTAATGGAGACGTTGGGAGAGAGGTCGGCAACGGATGGAGGTCAAAGGGTTCTCCTCCCGATAAGCACGCACAGGGGTCTCATCGCACGCCTCCCGTAGTCAAAGAACTACCCCGCACGACGCCTCCTAGCCAATAAAAAAAGGGACGCGTGGCGGCACGTAAATGGTATGTAGACCGCCCACGGTTTCAATAATACTTGTGTTTCCGATTGTAACGTGACATCACTTGTTCCAAAATGACTTTGTTGGTTATTAATGTGTGCGCCTTCGCAAATCGAACAAAAAAATTACCACAACATGTTGGTGCCACGTCATGATATCATGCCAAGTTTCATGATTTTCAGGCAAGTTTTGGATTTACAGGAATTTAAAAACCAAGTTTCTTGATGTTTTCGGCCGAGCCACGACACCTAGATGTTTGAATTCCATTCCCATTTCTTGCATGGGACCTAGAAATTCACCCAAGTACACATAAATGATTTTTAACCAACTTTGGTGCACTATATCATGTGCTTGTAGTGCAAATTTGAATTATGCGCATTAGATACCCACAAACTCAATAATGTATAAAAAGGCCAAACAAACCCGGAATAATTCCAAAATTTAGCACGAAACTCCTATTGGTCTATGTTGCCTCTGTAAAAAAATCAAGTTGGGAAAAGGCAGTCTATGTCGTTTCACACACGAAGGTGACACGTTCCCTCTAAGAACCACGAGGCTTCTTAGAGAAGCTCCGGTTTGCAAGAAGCTTATACCAAAGCTTGTCCCAATTTGGCCAAAAAATTTACCACAATATGTTGGTGCCATGTCATGACACCATTCCAAGTTTCATGATTTTCATGCATGTTTTGGATTTACAGGAATTTAAAAACCAAGTTTCTCAATGTTTCCGGCCGAGCCACGACGCCCAAATGTTTGAATTTCATTCCAATTTCTTGCAATAGACCTATAAATTCACCCAAAGACACACATGTGATTTTTCAACAAACTTTGGTGCACTGGAGCATGTGCTTGCAGTTCAAATTTGAATGATGCACATTAAAAGCCCAGAAACTCAATTAATGCATAAAAAAGGTCAAACGAACCCGGTAATTCCAAATTTTAACACGACACTCATATAGTTCTATGTTGGCTCTGTAAAAATATCAAGAGGGGGGGCAGCGGCGTATGTCGTTTCGCACACAAAGGTGACATGTTTCCCACTCGGGACCACGATCCTTCTTAAGAGAAGCTCCGGTTTGCAAGAAACTTATACCAAAACTTGTCCCAATTCAACCAAAAAAATTACCACAACATATTGGTGCCATGACATGACACCACGCCAAGTTTCATGATTTTCAGGCAAGTTTTGGATTTACAGGAATTTAAAAACCAAGTCTCTCAATGTTTTCAACCGAGGCACGACGCCCAGATGTTTGAATTTCATTCCCATTTCTTGCAAGGGACCTATAAATTCGCCCAAAGACACACATGTGATTTTTGAACAAACTTTGGTGCACTGGAGCATGTGCTTGCAGTTCAAATTTGAATTATGCACATTAAATGCCTACAAACTCAATTAATGCATAAAAAGGCCAAACAAACCCGGAATAATTCCAAATTTTAACACGACACTCATATAGTTGCATGTTCACTGCAGATGTTCTAGCAATTCAAACAACATCCTTTCCCCGCGTAACACCATTTTGTCTTTCAAAACAGAATAAAAAATCAGGTATACCACAAACAGTTTACTAGCAACAATCGTGTGGGATGCGATATAAAATATCTTGGCGCACTGTCTTGTGTGGCTTACACAGGAAGCTTCGTCATCTAGAGTCCATCGCTCGCGCTTGAACCACACTTGCGTGCTAGTTTCTCGCGGCACCAAGCGAAAAAAATTCTGCCACCGCGGAAATATCTATCTCCCCCCACCCCCACGAAAAGCCACATTTCCACTGTTCCTCCTTGCTTTCCAAATTCAAACATTCACTGCTGTTTACTGGCAGCGCTGCCTCCTCACCAGCGACCCTTCTTCTTGCAGTGCCGCCTCCTCGCCGGTGACCCTTCTTCTTGCTACGCCGCCTCCTCACCGGCGACCCTTCTTCTTGCAGCGTCGCCTCCTCGCCAGTGACCCTTTTTCTTGCTGTGCTGCCCTCCTCGCCGATGACCCTTCTTCTCACTGCGTGGCCTCGTCGATATGGTCAGGTAATCCACACCCCACCCACACCATCCTCCTCCTTCCCCATCCCACATGCCCTGACCGACGATGCGACACCTTCCGCCCAAATCACTACCCCGTCCTCCAATTAAGCGCCGCCCACAGCCATTTTGCACGCAATATAGCGTGGAGCTCAGTAGCACCTGGCAGCGAAGAAGCAAATCGTAGCCGCACGTGCGGGTGAGGTCGCGATGGCTGCCATGCGTGCCGGCCGCCAGATCTTGGAGGAGCACCTTGTCTTCGAGGCCACCGTAGACACTGCCACGCGGTTGTCTACTTTAAAATACAGTTCGTGTTGTTTTCTCGAGGCCACCACCAGTGCCTTCTAGTGATTTGTACTCTGTAATGTTAATACACAATCTAATATTCCGAAATGTAATGTCTAGTTAACAGTTTGGTCCAACAATTGCTACATTTTGTAGTTGTTCTCAACCATTCTTGGTTTCATTAATTGTCTTATCTTCTAGTATATGTTCTTTGTTTCCAAGTTGTTTAGCATGCTTGGTTAGGTTAACTGGCTTTTCCATGCATCTCAATTTAATCTGTTGGATCTGCAATTTGTTTATTTTTCATTAATATATCATACTGATAGTATGGCAACTCTCAGTTTACCTGATCAAGATCTTCCTTATATGTGTTGCAGGGAAACAATGGGAGGCACTGAGGTTTACCATCGAGGTTTGCTTATGCACGATCCTTTCGCTAATAGCACATTATTGTGCAGCTGTAGGAATCATTCTAATATTTAGATTTCTTAAAATTTGGTCTTCCACATGTAGGTCCTGCTGTCAGAGGTTTAGACCCACTGTTCGACCCATTTTGCTTATGGGGAAATGAGATGTTCGTGAATATCAGTCAATTCAAGAAACTCAAAATGATTGTTAGGATAAAGAAACTTGCGACGAATAACAGCAAGATCTTTGTTTGCACAATGAAGAAGACATCAGTCAACTATAGGATGGTACTAACTCTTTTACCTTGTTTTTTACCCTTGTGCCATTTCAAAATTTATAACAGCGATTTATGCATATCTTTGTTTTTAGTACTTTCCGAAGCAATTCACCGATGATTACCTCTCAAACCACCTGCATGGTCAAGAGGCGAGGAAGGTATTCATTCAACACCCACGGTACAATATTGAAGTCTTCCTCAAGAGGACGAAGGTTGGGCGGGCAATTATCCATAGCCACTAGCCTAAAGTTGCAAGAACATTCAACATCACTAAAGGCTCAATATTCGCCTTCCGCTTCTGCAGTTTCCCAGATGAGATTCGTCTGTCTATTTACCGTGTATGATGCTACTTTCCAAAGGTTTTCGATGTTGCATGTGAAACTTGGTGCTGTTGTGTAATGGCGTAGCTAGCTATATCCCTATATGGTGTAACTGAGTGCTGAAGCTATCTGATGTAATTCAATTATGAAATCCTGATTGTTGTTATACGGATATGAAATATATGGTGTGTTTTATAAGGAATGTCAATTTGATTACTACATGGATTATCAATAATAGGCCAATTACCGTGCTTATTGGGGTTTTCTGTTGCAGACGGTTTCTCTGACAACACCGTGGGCGATGAACTCATACAACCCACACGGTTTCAAGAAAGTAGGCGTGTTGGATCAATTAACAATCACACACGGCTTCTGCCAGATAACTGTTTGCGTTAGGCCACCTTGCACAAACGTTTCCACATAAAAAAATGTGTGTGATATGCATACGAACGGAAACGATTTTCTGGGATTCACTGTGTGGGATGTACATATGAACAGACACGATTGGCACTGTATAATCACTGGTACGCATCGGTGCTATACAAACGGTTTTTAACCCCTTTCCGCGATGGCATTTGGAACCGTCGCCTAGTGAGTGACGGTGATAGGGGGTCCTTCCCACACGACCCAGAAACCGTCGGGGATAGGGAGCCAAGATGCATATACAGTACTCCTACTCGTTTGTGCTCGCATTGCCATCGCAGTCGGTATTCTATGGTGCTACGTTTACGATGCGCAGCCCATCACAAATGGTTCACTATTATAGAACGTGTATGATAAGCATACAATCACACACATTCTCTTTCCCCAAACCGTATGCGATAACTAATTAAGAAGATTATCTAATCGTCGTATGAGTCTCGGACAGAATTATGAAACGTCGGACCATCGTAACATCGTCGTACACAACAACTATCGCACACGCTATTCTGTGGTGCAACGTTTACGATGCATACTTCATCAGAAACATTTCATGGTTGCAAATCGTGTACGGAAAGGCAACTAACACAAACGTTTAGTTTGCCCGCGCCGTTTGTGATATTGTCTGACATCGCACACGCTTTGCAAACGGCAACTGTGTGCATGCTTGCACACGTTTCCTCTCTGTGAACTGTCTCGGATTATGGTGTATGTCGCAAACGTTTGTGTTTTACCAACCGTGTGTGCCGTAACGACCTGGAGAGCGTAATTTCACCGTAATTTAATTGCTGCTATTTCAAATTGTACCAGATTTGGATTTGAACTTGAATGTATGCTATAGCTTTATTCATATCCATCAGGTTCAAACAACCAATGCATTATTCGATTCATAGGTACATATGTTCAAGAATTACATAAGAACCAAATAAAGAATGATGAACCACAGTTGTATACTTGTACTATTAAAGATGGTAAAGAAAGAGGCGAAATACATTCTGGTTGCTGAACAAGGTGAAGCGGAATGCCCATATTGTGCCCTCCTCCATGCAGAAGGCACGCACGACTCTAGTCCAACCCCTTGTGATGGCCGACCGCCCATCCTTCACGGTCTTCATGAAAACATCTAGATAATCATCGTGTTCTGGTAGAAATACTTTAACCTTTGCATGCCCACCAATCATGTAGTTTGAGAGGTAATCTTGAGTAAACTGCTTTGGCAACCACTGCAAAGGAAAAAAAGATTCAGACATTGTCATCTAACACAACTCATTATGGGCAGTAAAAAGAAGGCTGCAGAGTTCTTACTTACCATCCTGCAGTTCGCTGTTGTCTTGGATAAAGTGTAAACAAATAGTTTAATTGCCATCTTTGGACCCATTTTACTAACAATCTTTATCAGCTTCCTCACTTGATGCTGGTTCATCGATATCTCATTGCCCCATACGCAGAAAGGGTCGAAGCGCGGATCTTTACCAATGACATATGTACCTAAAAGCACCAAGTTAATATTAGAAGCTAAACAACAATTGCACAATGATGTAGTACAACACTCTTTTATAATATCTTATAACATCCAATATACTCACATATTAGATGAATTAACATCTTATATTATGGGTCGGAAGGAGTTTATTGCATTCTTACGAATTATCGACTGATTAACTGCTGTTGTATCCATGGGTTACAGTTAGTTTGAGCTAGTTCGGGCTCAAATAGCCCTAAAGTATATCTAAACATGAGGGCTAGTTTGAGCTAGTTGCATCTATAACCCACCCAAAAAAACTATCCAACCCAAGAGGTGCTAATTGGAGCTAGTTCTCCTAGTGCATTTATTGTCAATCTAACCCTGCCATCCAAACAACTCTTTGGATGGAGTTATTCAGGGTTAGTCATGAGCTAGAAACTAACTCTAACCTCTAGCTAAGTTGAGTATCCAAACAGGGTTGTGTTGTTGTTGTTGTTGTTGTTGTTGTTGCTGCTGCTCTTCTACGTATATCTAGACATCATGAGAACATTAATGTAACACTCTTCCTTGTTGCTATGTAGCCTAGGATTGCATATTTAGACATTAAGTACAGTGCATGTTGCTATGTAGCCTCAGATATATTACATATGGCCCTAGTTAACCTAACGATAAATGGGTTGCAGATATATTCAGTTAAAAGTCCGATTCACCGATTAGTCCCTTATCAGCCCCCGGCCTATATGGTACCAGCTACCGATATCCTGAACAGTGAGCATATATAAGCCATGGGATGAAACTAACCTCGATGGAAAACAGCAGTCGTTCCCAAAATTGTCCTGTGTAGGTACATCGAGAAGCATGTTAAGCACAACAGACTAAACATCAACCAAAATTATCCATGGCAGACAAAATAATCTCCAAAAGATAGCTTCAGTGTGCAGGTTTAAGCATGCTAGTAAAGCAAAACAAGTGGAAAGGTGTGTTAACTGCAACAGGCCTAACATTTAACAACAAGCAAACATAGTCATTCAAACTGGTATTGTGCCGGTCTAAGTACACTGGTTATTGTTAAATAAAAATGGAAAGGCGTGTTAACTACAAGATGCAGCAACCAAATGTAGTCATTCATAGTGGTATTGTTGAAACTGGTACTGATGAAATTGAACTGCACAGTTCATACTTGCACATATAGAACATCACGTTGTGAATAACTGGAATAAACAAGGCATACTACGAACAACCAAAGATAGCATTTGAAACTGGACATATGCTAACTACAAACAACCAAACAATCAAAAAACTTTAAAAGAGGCATATGCTAGCTATGACAGGCTAACAACAAGCAAATATATGCATTCCTATCTGTATGTTTAAAACTGGATTGATGAAATGTACTACACAGTAAATAATTGCACATATAGAGCATCACATTGTGAACAACTGAAATAAACAAGGCATACTGCAAACAACCAGATATAGCAATGAAAATTGGACATATTCTCACTACACTACAAAAGGGACTCTACAAAACAAATCATGGGTTTCCCCCTGTGAAGAGGCACGGCAAAACAAATCATGGTTTTCCTCACTTGTCACAGATGGGCTCGTTCCCATCGGAAGAGCACGGATCGTGGATGCGCTCCATGTTGTCGTAGATGGGCTCCTTCCCCTTGGAAGAGCACGGCTGTAGGGTGCCCTCCCTGATGTCGCAGACGGACGCTTTCCCCTTGGCAGAGTAGATGGGCTCTTTCCCCTTGTAAGAGCCGGAGAGGGTGCCCTCCTCGTGGTCGCCGTCGATGAGGTCTGACTTGGAAGCTGTGGATCCCAAGCCAGCATCGCAGAACATGTCCTTTAGAAATGACAAAAGGGGCTCGATGGTGATGTAGGATGGCAAATTGTTGACAGCGAGCCAGAGGAGATCAGCAGCGGGGCCATGGATGAGATCGACGGCGGTTGAACCCGAGGGGTTGGGGGTGGGCCACTTAACCTGTGACATAGCCCGCCTCAGGACATCGCTATCGATGACCTCGATGTCGTAGCCGGCGGCCGAGACATGCCCGCATACTCTAGCTCGCTGCTTGAGTGCCTGCCGCCAGTAATGGTCATCAGCTTCCTTGGCGACGTCGGGCAAAGAGACCGTGATACACCTCTTTTGGGCCAGTCGCTCCTCGAGCTCCATGGGAAGCGTAGCTAGGCTTAGGCTGCGACGCACTGGAGTGGGGGATGGGGATGGGGGTGGGGATCTGTGGAAAGGGGGCATTTGGCAGGCCTCATCTAAGAAACTCGGGGCGGCCTGGGTATGGACATTGGTGGGTAAGCTGCACGGGCAAACCGGCAGATGTTGACAATGGAGGCCTTGCTGCGGCAGCGGCGGCGGCGGCAGGGACCTTGCTAGGGTTTCGAGCGAGGGAGGGTGTGTGCGCGCGCGCACACCCGAGGAGGTTTTGGTGTGTGTGTGTGTGGAGTGGGGCGGGGTGTGTTTGAGGAAATGACGCGGGTACTGAAAATTTTACTACGCGGGAGTCAAACGCGGGAGTGAAATGCTGGGGCTATTGAAAATTTTGATGATGGTGCATCGCACACGGTCTGGTGATAACAACCGTGTGTTATGAAACAGAAAAACCCTCGAGGCGGGCAGATATTTTCGAGGGATGCAGGCGGGATTGGGAACAAGAAACATCACACACGGTCGAAACACAATAACCGTGTGTTATCAAACAGAAAAAAGCTGCACGCGGGTAGATATTTTTGAGAGGGGAAGCCTCGTGGAGCCCAATGCACATGGTTAGTTTGAGTGAACCGTGCCTGTTGCGTCATCCGATTTGTCTAATGTTCCTAAATTTGGCGAAAAATGACGCCGAAGAGGGTCAGAACATGAACACACTTGCATGTGGACCAAATTTATGTATGAAAAGGGTGGTTTGATTTTTAAATACCAAATGTAACTTCGATGTGGCACCTATCTCGCAAAGTGCACGGTATTGCTTGCCCCCCCCCCCCCCCCTCGTGTCGGCACGAAGGGAATCCTAAGCTATGAATGCATGCCCCTCCCCCCAATCGAGGTTCACCTAGCAAAGTGCGAAGTAGCTAGCAACCCCCTCCCTCGTGTCGGCACAAAGGGAATCCTAAGCTATGAATGCATGCCCCCCCAACCGAGGTTCACCTAGCAAAGTGCGAAGTAGCTAGCAGCCCCCTCCCTCGTGTCGGCATGAAGGTAATCCTAAGCTATGAATGCATGCCCCCCAACCAAGGTTCACCTAGCAAAGTGCAAAGTAGCTAGCAGCCCCCCTCGTGTCGGCACGAAGGGAGTCCTAAGCTATGAATGCATGCCCCCCCCCAACTGAGGTTCACCTAGCAAAGTGCGAAGTAGCAGCCCCCCCCCCACCCACACACACGTTCAGTCAGCGGGCCAGAGAGGCATATCTCACCAAGATGGATCGTAAAACGGACCAAGAATAATCCACCTTGGTCGTACAACCTCTCTCTTGTTGTTGGTCAAAGTGATGGCCGTCCATGCCCCCCAATCATGCAAGTAGCTAGTCCCCGAAGACAACCACTTCATGCGTGTGGCCCAAACATATGTATGGAGAGGTGTGTTTTTGAGTACACAATGGAACAACTTTGATGTGGCACCGTGATTTCGAACTAGAAATCCCCACACTGAGTGAAGGTTAGGTTGACGATGCATATGTATGTTAAACCACACTTCAAGCCAACGAGGGGGATTCATGCATGCATGCGTGCATAGTATATGCGCTCAAACTTAATTAGAAATCTCACCATGACCTATACTATGATAACATGAACCAAATGAAGAATCCGCCATGGTAACCTATCTTGTTGTCGATCAAGGTGATCATGGATGTCCACGCGGGCCCGTGAATATATAGGCTTGTCCCCGATAACCACGCGAGGGAGTGTACCATTCGAAGGCAACCACTACATGCATATGTATGGAGGTGATGCGTGCATGCATGTTTGAATACCATTTCACAACATTGATGTGGCGCGTGCATCGAAAATCGTACACTCCCCACACAGAGCGAGATCGGTTCATGACGTGTCGTTGTACTAGCCACTTTGACTCGATGGGAGGGATTCATGCGTACACATGCATATATATATATACTATATTACAAGCAAAAAATAATCCCCTCCTAAGTCAAATTAACCTCTCTTGTTGTCAGGCAAAAAGTAGTGATGGACCAAGCGGGCCCACATATGGAAAGCATCGATATCGCTGATAACTGCTTAAGTGGGTGTGAGAGGACAACCACCATCGCTTTGCATGTGGGCCAAACATATATATGTTGAATACCCAAAATGCACAACTTTGATGTGCCACATGCCTCAAAAACCATAAACCATGCACCCACACAGAGCGAGGTTCATGAAGCGTACTACATATGATGGTCCCCTTCCCCCCTCTTCAACGCATACTATATGCTCCTACCGTAATATGTAAACCCAAAAGAATCCTCATCGATGGTGAAATTAATTAACCTCTCCCGATGTAGGTCAAAGTGATGCATGCATGCATCGACGATGGCCTCTTGGGCCCACAGATGGAAGCATCACATGTGAGTGTCCTAGCTAGGATAATCACCGCGTGCATGCATGTGGCCCAAAGAGGTGTTGTGTGATGTTTGAATAGCCAATTTCACAATTTTGATGTGGCACGTGCCTCAGAAACCAAAATGTCCCGACACTGAGTGAGGTATACTTGTTCACGGACATGTCCGTATAGTATATATGCTAGTCCCCTCCCACCTCTTCGATGCGTACTATATATATACCACCATAACACAAACAAAAAAGATTCTACCTTGCTGGTCAAATTAACCTCACTGTCGGATGTTCGTCAAAGTGATGGACAACAATCTCGCGGGCCCACAGAAAGCGTCACACGCGAGTATCGAGTGTCATGTAGGACAACCATTGACTGCATGTGGCCAAAACATGTATGTATGGAAGGGTTGTGCAATGTTTTAAATAACGAATTCATGATTCTGATGTGGCACCGGCCTGCCTAACAAAACGGCCAACCCACACAGTGGCTCACAACTCGTAGTGTACTGCGAGCCACCCGCCACCCCCAGGCGCACACACCCACACACAAACCGCGAATCCACCGCAACCATGATGCATGTTAAATTAATTATCCCGCAGTGAACATATGTTACCAAAGGAGGGACGTTTTAATTTCGGAAAAAACAAAGATCATTAAGACGTTTTAGTACATTAATTGATTGATTTTCTACGGGTATAATGTGCAAAAATCAAATTTGAGCTACATGCACATGTGACAGTGCACCTAAATGGATTGCAAAAACACATGGGTCTCACTGGGTGCATGTTTACTCCCCGTGCAACAAATTTCAAACATTGAGAATCTTGATTTTTAAATTCTAGTACATCCAAAACTTATTTGAAGTTCATGAAACTTATCGTGTTGTCATATGGACACCAATACAAAGTGGCATTGTACTTTTTTGTCATATTTGAGACCAGTTTTGATGTAATCTTTATCTAATTACAAACGGGAGATTATTAATAATTGGGAACCAATATCCCAAACGGATTATTTATTCGAACCGTGAGCGTTATACCAATAATGGATACGTGCCATGCTTCAGTTAAGCAATAAAGCGGCAACATTAATCATCCAAATAGAAAAACAATATACGTGCCGCCGCGCGACCTGTGTGCCGTGCGGGCAGGCGTGAGTTGACGGGATGCGTGTGAGCAGTCCGCCACACAGGCAGACCGGGAGGCGTGCGTGCAGGTGTGTGAATTGACGGAGGCGTGCTCGCTGCGTGGTGTCATCGGGGGGCGCGCGAGTAGCTGTGTGAAACTTTGGTAGGCATGCCAGCAGTCCGGTGCGTAGGATCACCGGGAGGCGAGCCATCGGTTTGACCGCTGCCCGCCTCTCTCCCACAAATCCCACTACTCCATATTAATGGTGTGCCCGAGCGGGTGCACCCCCCATCCTCGCCACACACACACAATCCTCTCTCTCCACTTGCATCCTCGACGCCGCTCTCAGTCCTCAAAGCCGTTAGTGTATGAGGATGCCGCCGAAACACCCCATCGGAGGGAGTGGCAACGCCGGGGCTGCTAAAGCACCGGAGCACGGCGTGGAGATGGAGACAGAGGTTGCCATCACCGCCGGTGAGTTATCGCTGCATCCTGACGTCATCGACGGCGTCGAGTTTCCACAGCCAGAGGCGGAGTTCCACACCGACTCTGGTGACGACCCCGACGACGACTCTGACGACCACTCCGGCGACGACTCCGACGACGATGGACAGCTGGTTAGTCATCTATACCCATTTATGTGTCAAATAGATCATAGGGTTTCTCTGGTTACTCCTGCCTCCCCCTTTTTGGAATAGAAATCCTATGGTTATGTTCTCCCAATCCATGAAATCTGAGTAAGTTTCGTTAGATCCGTGTAGTGTATTGATTGTTTGAATGGTACAAGTGATAAGTGATTAGTTGTTTCATCTGTGCAAATGATTTCTGCTAGTAATCCGACTAGGGTTAGTGTTCGTGCTAATAATTCCTAGCCAGGACTTTACAATTGATTTTGAAAGACCTACATATGTTTGTGCCATTATTTTCTTCAAGATTGGTCTGTACATAGACGACCGTGCTTAAAAATCGAACCATAATCTCTGGATATGTATAAATAAATAGCCATAAATTCCTAATCCTACTTCACGACATGTAATCATTGATTTGATGCCAAATTTGTTTTACTTTTGTATAGGTGATGTCTGATGATGTGGACAGCGAGGATGAAGATGGCCAAAGGAGGTACAAGAGGCAAATCCTGAGGGAGCTTTATGCGGGAATGCATAACAGGCGTATTAGGACCTGGAACGGCGGCTATCGATGCCCATTTTGCAACCACAAGCATCATGACGCATATCTAAGTGGTCTGGCGCATGCAAGAGGACGGGCCGTTGGCTCCTTCAAGCAGAAGTATTCTCGTAGGGTGGCGCATGGCGCATACGCCGAGTACCTGGAGAAGCTTCAGGATCGTGCCGACATGTGAGATGAGATGTGGGATCGAACTATGTACGCTTGAGTATGCTTAATGACGGTTGAACTATGTACTTATGGTTGAACTATGCTTGTGTACGTGTACGCTTATTATCTATGTTTGAGTATGTTTAATCTATGTTTACTTATGTCTAATTGTGGGATATGGATGCAATCAGTTCGGTTGATGGAATCTACCTCCGTCTTGGTTTATTGGTCCCCTTTGTAATTTGTGTTAAATTTTGACCAAAGGTTTAAGTCACAAAATGTTAGTGTAGGTCAGCAAATTATATTATTGGATGGGTATTTGAGCATAGTGTTCAAAGGTATAATTTTTGGTAACATGCATAAACATTTCTTAGTTAAATATTTGGTCAAAAATTTGATAAAAATTACAAAGGGGACCAATAAACCAGGACGGAGGTAGTACGCCAATCACACACGGTTCCCAAAATTGGAACCGTGTCCAATGACTTTCATTTTGCCTGTTGCGTCAATCACACACGGTTGGCTCTAGCAAACCGTCGCCTCCAATTCTTTGTGGGACAGAAAACCCTCACCACCCAATTCAAAAAAGAAAAAAGAAAACCCTCACCATCCCCACATCACAAAGACCCTCACCCCGCCTGCCACCCCCTCCGGTCCCCATTCACACCTGCACAAGCTCCTCGCGTCTATGCATTGCACCACCTATCGCGGCGGTAACCACTTAGCTCGACGCCTGCCGCCGCCGCCAGGCTGCCGGCAAAGCCCATCGCATTTCGCCACTTCTGCTTTCCGCCGCCTATCGCCATTGACTTTCTCGACGCTGCTCGCGGTCGACCTAGCTCCGCTCGGTGTTGAATCTTCCGTACTGAGGGTTCTTTCTCATGGACAACAAGGTAACTAATTTAATGAGATGTTATCTCATCTCTTATCCCAGTTCATCTGCCTCCTTTAATCACCCGCCCGAAATCGCCGAGAATTCATTTTTATTCGAGTTGATTTGAGAGTTTTCTTCCGTTCATAGAGTGTACAGTGCGTGGACACATCAGGACCTTGCGACCTCCGCCATACATTCCATCTCACTGTTGGGGAACGTAGTAATTTCAAAAAAATCCAATGCACACGCAAGATGATGGTGATGCATAGCAACAAGAGGGGAGAGTGTCATCTACGTACCCTCGTAGACCGTAAGGGGAAGCGTTATAACAAGCGGTTGATGTAGTTGTACGTCTTCACGATCGACCGATCCTCAGCACCGAACATACGGCACCTTCGCGTTCAGCACACGTCAGCTCGGTGACGTCCCGCGAACTCACGATCCAGTAGAGCTTCCGGGAACAGCTTTATCAGCACGACGGCATGGTGACGGTCATGATGATGCTACTGACGCAGGGCTTCGCCTAAGCACCGCTACGATATGACCGAGGTGGATTATGGTGGAGGGGGGCACCGCACACGGATAAGAGATCAATGATCAATTGTTGTGTCTTTGGGGTGCCCCCTGCCCCCGTATATAAAGGAGCTAGGGGGAGGTGGCCGGCCAGGAGGAGGGCGCGCCAAGGGGGGAGTCCTACTCCCACCGGGAGTAGGACTCCTCCTTTCCTAGTAGGAGTAGGAGAAGGGGGAGGAGGAGAGAGAGGGGAAGGAAAGGGGGGCGCCGCCCCTCCTCCATGTCCAATTCGGACTAGAGGGGGAGGGGGCACGTGGCCTGCCCTGGCCGCCCTCCTCTTCTCCACTAAGGCCCAATAGGCCCATTATACTCCCCGGGGGGTTCCGGTAATCCCCGGGTACTCCGGTATATGTCCGAAACCTCCCGAAACACTTCCGGTGTCCGAACATAGTCGTCCAATATATCGATCTTTACGTCTCGACCATTTCGAGACTCCTCGTCATGTCCGTGATCATACTCGGGACTCTGAACTACCTTCGGTACATCAAAACACAAAAACTCATAATACCGATCGTCACAAAACTTTAAGCGTGTGGACCCTACGGGTTCGAGAACTATGTAGACATGACCGAGTCATGTCTCCGGTCAATAACGAATAGCGGAACCTGGATGCTCATATTGGTTCCTACATATTCTACGAAGATCTTTATCGATCAAACCGCATAACAACATACGTTGTTCCCTTTGTCATCGGTATGTTACTTGCCCGAGATTCAATCGTCGGTATCTTAATACCTAGCTCAATCTCGTTACCGGCAAGTCTCTTTACTCGTTCTGTAATGCATCATCCCGCAACTAACTCATTATTCACATTGCTTGCAAGGCTTATTGTGATGTGCATTACCGAGAGAGCCCAGAGATACCTCTCCGACAATCGGAGTGACAAATCCTAATCTCGATCTATGCCAACCCAACAAGTACCTTCGGAGACACCTGTAGAGCACCTTTATAATCACCCAGTTACGTTGTGACGTTTGGTAGCACACAAAGTGTTCTTCCGGTATTCGGGAGTTGCATAATCTCATAGTCATAGGAACATGTATAAGTCATGAAGAAAGCAATAGCAATATAATAAACGATCGTATGCTAAGCTAACAGAATGGGTCAAGTCAATCACATCATTCCCTAATGATATGATCCCGTTAATCAAATGACAACTCATGTGTATGGCTAGGAAACTTAACCATCTTTTATTCAACGAGCTAGCAAGTAGAGGCATACTAGTGACACTCTATTTGTCTATGTATTCACACATATATTATGTTTCTGGTTAATACAATTCTAGAATGAATAATAAACATTTATCATAAAATAAGGAAATAAATAATAACTTTATTATTGCCTCTAGGGCATATTTCCTTGAGTCTCCCACTTGCACTAGAGTCAATAATCTAGTTCACATCGCCATGTGATTTAACACCAATAGTTCACATCGCCATGTGACCAACACTCAGAGGGTTTACTAGAGTCAGTAATCTTAGTTCACATCGTCATGTGATTAACACCCAAAGAGTACTAAGGTGTGATCATGTTTTGCTTGTGAGAGAAGTTTAGTCAACGGGTCTGCCAAAATCAGATCCGTATGTATTTTGCAAATTTCTATGTCTACAATGCTCCACACGGAGCTACTTTAGCTAATTGCTCCCACTTTCAATATGTATCCACATTGATACTTAGAGTCATCTGGATCAGTGTTAAAAACTTGCATCGACGTAACCCTTTACGACGAACCTTTTGTCACCTCCATAATCGAGAAACATATCCTTATTCCACTAAGGATAATTTTGACCACTGTTCAGTGATCTACTCCTAGATCACTATTGTACTCCCTTGCCAAACTTAGTGTAGGGTATACAATAGATCTGGTACACAACATGGCATACTTTATAGAACCTATGGCTGAGGCATAGGGAATGACTTTTATTCTCTTTCTATCTTCTGCCTGGTCGGGCTTTGAGCCTTACCCAATTTCACACGTTGTAACACAGGCAAGAACTCTTTCTTTGACTGTTCCATTTTGAACTACTTCAAAATCTTGTCAAGGTATGTACTCATTGAAAAACTTATCAAGCATCTTGATCTATCTCTATAGATCTTGATGCTCAATATGTAAGTAGCTTCATCGAGGTCTTTCTTTGAAAAACTCCTTTCAAATACTCCTTTATGCTTCCCAGAAAATTCTACATTATTTCCAATCAACAATATGTCATTCACATATATTTATCAGAAATGATGTAGTGCTCCCACTCACTTTGCTGTAAATACAGGCTTCACCGCAAGTATGTATAAACATGCTTTGATCAACTCATCAAAGCGCATATTCCAACTCCGAGATGCTTGCACCAGTCCATAGATGGATCGTTGGAGCATGCACATTTTGTTAGCTTCCTTTGGATCGATAAAACCTTCAGGTTGCATCATATACAACTCTTCTTTTAGAAATCCATTCAGGAATGCAGTCTTTACATCCATTTGCCAAATTTCATAATCATAAAATGCGGTAATTGCTTACATGATTTGGATGGACTTAAGCATCGCTACGAGTGAGAAAATCTCATCGTAGTCAACACCTTGAACTTTGTCAAAACCTTTTTTGACAAGTCTAGCTTTGTAGATAGTAACACAACTACCAGCGTCCGTCTTCCTCTTGAAGATCCATTTATTTTCTATGGCTTGCCGATCATCGGTCAAGTCAACCAAAGTCCATACTTTGTTCTCATACATGGATCCCATCTCAGATTTCATGGCCTCAAACCATTCCGCGGAATGTAGGCTCATCATCGCTTCCTCATAGTTCGTAGGTTCGTCATGGTCAAGTAACATGACCTCCAGAACAGGTTACCGTACCACTCTAGTGCGGATCTTACTCTGGTTGACCTATGAGGTTCGGTAGTAACTTGATCTGAAGTTACATGATCATCATCATTAGCTTCCTCACTAATTGGTGTAGGAGTCATAGGAATAGATTTTTGTGATGAACTACTTTCCAATAAGGGAGCAGGTACAGTTACCTCATCAACTTCTACTATCCTCCCACTCACTTCTTTCGAGAGAAACTCCTTCTCTAGAAAGGATCCATTCTTAGCAACGAATGTCTTGCCTTCGGATCTGGGATAGAAGGTGTACCCAACTGTCTCCTTTGGGTATCCTATGAAGACAGATTTCTCCGATTTGAGTTTGAGCTTATCAGGATGAAATTTTTTCACATAAGCATCGCAACCCCAAACTTTAAGAAACGACAACTTTGGTTTCTTGCCAAACCACAGTTCATATGGTGTCATCTCAACGGATTTAGATGGTGCCCTATTTAACGTTAATGCAGCTGTCTCTAATGCATAACCCCAAAACGATAGTGGTAAATCAGTAAGAGACATCATAGTTTGCACTATATCCAATAAAGTACGGTTATGACGTTTGGACACACCATTACGCTGTGGTGTTCTAGGGGGCGTGAGTTGCGAAACTATTCCACATTGTTTCAAATGAAGACCAAACTCGTAACTCAAATATTCTCCTCCACGATCAGATCGTAGAAACTTTATTTTTCTTGTTACGATGATTTTCCACTTCACTCTGAAATTCTTTGAACTTTTCAAATGTTTCAGACTTATGTTTCATCAAGTAGATATACCCAAATCATCTGTTAAGGTGAGAAAATAACGATACCCGCCGCGAGCCTCAACATTCATCGGACCACATACATCAGTATGTATGATTTCCAACAAATCTGTTGCTTGCTCCATTGTTCCGGAGAATGGAGTCTTAGTCAGCTTGCCCATGAGGCATGGTTCGCAAGCATCAAGTGATTCATAATCAAGTGATTCAAAAATCCCATCAGCATGGAGTTTCTTCATGCGCTTTACACCAATATGATCTAAGCGGCACTGCCACAAATAAGTTGCACTATCATTATTAACTTTGCACCTTTTGGCTTCAATATTATGAATATGTGTATCACTACGATTGAGATCCAACAAACCATTTTCATTGGGTGTATAACCATAGAAGGTTTTATTCATGTAAACAGAACAACAATTATTCTCTAGCTTAAATGAATAACCGTATTGCAATAAACATGAATAAATCATATTCATGCTCAACGCAAACACCAAATAACATTTATTTTAGGTTCAACACTAATCCCGAAGGTAAAAGGGAGTGTGCGACGGTGATCTTATCAACCTTGGAATCACTTCCAACTCACATCATCACCTCGCCGTTAACTAGTCTCTGTTTATCTTTGTTCACTTTTCAAATACTGAGGGGTTGCTATAAACACCAGTAAAGTACACATCAATAACATGTATATTAAATATACCTTTGTTCACTTTTCCATCCTTCTTATCCGCCAAATATCTAGGGCAGTTCCACTTCTAGTGACCATTTCCTGTGCAGTAGAAGCACTCAGTTTCAGGCTTGGGTCTAGCTTTGGGCTTCTTCATTGGAGTGGCAACTTGCTTGCCATTCTTCTTGAAGTTCCCTTTCTTTCCCTTGCCCTTTTACTTGAAACTAGTGGTTTTGTCAACCATCAACACTTGATGCTTTTTCTTGATTTCTACCTTCGCCGATTTCAGCATCGCAAAGAGCTTGGGAATCGTTTCCGTTATCCCTTGCATATTATAGTTCATCACGAAGTTCTAGTAACTTGGTGATAGTGACTAGAGAACTTTGTCAATTACTATCTTATCTGGAAGATTAACTCCCACTTGATTCAAGCAATTGTAGTACCCAGACAATCTGAGCACATATGCTCACTGGTTGAGCTATTCTCCTCCATCTTGTAGGCAAAGTACTGTCAGAGGTCTCATACCTCTTGACACGGGAATGAGTATGAAATACCAATTTCAACTCTTGGAACATCTTATATGCTCCGTGGCGATCAAAACATTTTTGAAGTCCCGGTTCTAAGCCTTAAAGCATGGTGCACTAAACTATCAAGTAGTCATCATACCGAGCTTTGTCAAACGTTCATAACGTCTGCATCTGCTCCTGCAATAGGTCTGTCACCTAGCGGTGCATCAAGGACATAATTCTTCCGTGCAGCAAATGAGGATAATCGTCAGATCACGGATCCAATTCTCATTGCTACTAACATCTTTCAACTTAGTTTTCTCTAGGAACATATCAAAAAATAAAACAGGGGAGCTAAACGCGAGCTATTGATCTACAACATAGATATGCTAATACTACCAGGACTAAGTTCATGATAAACTAAAGTTCAATTAATCAAATTACTTAAGAACTCCCACTTAGATAGACATCCCTCTAATAATCTAAGTGATCACGTGATCCATATCAACTAAACATAACCGATCCTCACGTGAGATGGAGTAGTTTTCAATGGTGAACATTACTATGTTGATCATATCTACTATATGATTCACGCTCGACCTTTCGGTCTCAGTGTTCCGAGGCCATATCCGCATATGCTAGGCTCGTCAAGTTTAACCCGAGTATTCTACGTGTGCAAAACTGTCTTACACACGTTGTAGATGAACGTTGAGCTTATCACACCCGATCATCACGTGGTGTCTCGGCACGACGAACTTTGGCAACGGTGCATACTCAGGGAGAACACTTTTACCTTGAAATTTAGTGAGAGATCATCTTATAATGCTACCGTCAAACAAAGCAGAATAAGATGCATAAAGGATAAACATCACATGCAATCAATATAAGTGATATGATATGGCCATCATCATCTTGTGCCTTTGATCTCCATCTCCAAAGCACCATCATGATCACCGTCGTCACCGGCGCGACACCTTGATCTCCATCGTAGCATCGTTGTCGTCTCGCCAACAATTGCTTCTACGACTATTGCTACCGCTTAGTGATAAAGTAAAGCAATTACAGGGCGATTGCATTGCATACAATAAAGCGACAACCATATGGCTCCTGCCAGTTGCCGATAACTCCGTTACAAAACATGATCATCTCATACAATAAATATAGCATCATGCCTTGACCATATCACATCACAACATGCCCTGCGAAAACAAGTTAGACGTCCTCTACTTTGTTGTTGCAAGTTTTACGTGGCTGCTACGGGCTGAGCAAGAACCGTTCTTACCTACGCATCAAAACCACAACGATATTTCGTCAAGTTAGTGTTGTTTTAACCTTCACAAGGACCGGGCGTAGCCACACTCGGTTCAACTAAAGTTGGAGAAACTGACACCCGTCAGCCACCTATGTGCAAAGCACGTCGGTAGAACCAGTCTCGCGTAAGCGTACGCGTAATGTCGGTCCATGCCGCTTCATCCAACAATACCGCTGAACCAAAGTATGACATGCTGGTAAGCAGTATGACTTGTATCGCCCACAACTCACTTGTGTTCTACTCGTGCATATAACATCTACGCATAAACCTGGCTCGGATGCCATAGTTGGGGAACGTAGTAATTTCAAAAAAAATCCTACGCACACACAAGATCATGGTGATGCATAGCAACAAGAGGGGAGAGTGTCGTCTACGTACCCTCGTATACCGTAAGAGGAAGCGTTATAACAACGCGGTTGATGTGTTGTACGTCTTAACGATCGACCGATCCTCGGCATCGAACGTACGGCACCTCCGCGTTCAGCACACGTTCAGCTCGGTGACGTCCCGCGAACTCACGGTCTAGTAGAGCTTTCGGGAAGAGCTTTTCCAGCACGAGTGGTGACGGTGATGATGATGCTACCGGCGCAGGGCTTCGCCTAAGCACCGCTACGATATGACCGAGGTGGATTATGGTGGAGGGGGGCACCGCACACGGCTAAGAGATCAATGATCAATTGTTGTGTCTTTGGGGTGCCCCCTGCCCCCGTATATAAAGGAGCTAGGGGGGAGGCGGCTGGCCAGGAGGAGGGCGCGCCAAGGGGGGGTCCTACTCCCACCGGGAGTAGAACTCCTCCTTTCCTAGTAGGAGTAGGAGAAGGGGAAGGAGGAGAGAGAGGGAAGGAAAGGGGGGCGCCGCCCTCCCCCCTCCTTGTCCAATTCGGACTAGAGGGGGAGGGGGCGCGCGGCCTGCCCTGGCCGCCACTCCTCTTCTCCACTAAGACCCAATAGGCCCATTATACTCCCCGGGGGGTTCCGGCAATTCCCCGGTACTCCGGTATATGTCTGAAACCTCCCGAAACACTTCCGGTGTCCGAACATAGTCGTCCAATATATCGATCATTATGTCTCGACCATTTCGAGACTCCTCGTCATGTCCGTGATCATATCCGGGACTCCGAACTACCTTCGGTACATCAAAACACAAAAACTCATAATACCGATCGTCAGAGAACTTTAAGCGTGCGGACCCTACGGGTTCGAGAACTATGTAGACATGACCGAGACATGTCTCCGGTCAATAACCAATAGCGGAACCTGGATGCTCATATTGGTTCCTACATATTCTACGAAGATCTTCATCGGTCAAACCGCATAACAACATATGTTACTTGCCCGAGATTCGATCGTCGGTATCTTAATACCTAGCTCAATCTCGTTACCGGTAAGTCTCTTTACTCATTCTGTAATGCATCATCCCGCAACTAACTCATTAGTCACATTGCTTGCAAGGCTTATTGTGATGTGCATTACCGAGAGGGCCCAGAGATACCTCTCCGACAATTGGAGTGACAAATCCTAATCTCGATCTATGCCAATCCAACAAGTACCTTCGGAGACACCTGTAGAGCACCTTTATAATCACCCAGTTACGTTGTGATGTTTGGTAGCACACAAAGTGTTCTTCCGGTATTCGGGAGTTGCATAATCTCATAGTCATAGGAACATGTATAAGTCATGAAGAAAGCAATTGCAATATACTAAACGATCGTATGCTATGCTAACAGAATGGGTCAAGTCAATCACATCATTCCCTAATGATGTGATCCCGTTAATCAAATGACAACTCATGTCTATGGCTAGGAAACTTAACCATCTTTTATTCAACGAGCTAGTCAAGTAGAGGCATACTAGTGACACTCTGTTTGTCTATGTATTCACACATGTATTATGTTTCCGGTTAACACAATTCTAGCATGAATAATAAACATTTATCATAAAATAAGGAAATAAATAATAACTTTATTATTGCCTCTAGGGCATATTTCCTTCACTCACTGTACCAGATGACTTGAGGATGCGCGCGGTATGTTCAATCTCACCCTAAATCGGCTGGCATGGCCTACTTTCCTGAACATATTCTAAATATTACTACATTTGGATAAAAGGTGCCACATGCACCAGATACATCAAAGGGGATTTTTTTCCCTCTTCTTTCTATATTAGGCAAATCAATGATGTATTGTTCTTTTGATTACTCTCATATTTCCATGACATCATGTTTACCCTATCTGTTTAATTATAGATTTTTGTCCTTCGATTTCGACTGCTATACAGTTCTTTCAATTTGGGCCCATATTTGCATGTTACCATATTTTCTTTAACAATCCTACCATTTTCTGCAGCGTGATCCTTGCAATGCAACAGAACCTGTAGTGCACAATCTTTCCCTTTACATAAATCAAGACTGCAGGGATGTCATACTATACACAAACCATGGATTCACAATTGTTGCTACTGTAAGACTTGATGAACGTGGTGACTCCTATTTTGGCACTGGCTTTTGGAAAGAAATTTCTAAGTTTTCTGAACTGAAAGCTGGCACTAGAATTGCGCTGCACATAAAAGGGCCTGGTCATGAGATATATGGTAACTTCCCCGACGATATCATCCATCCAGACTTTGTTCAAAGTAAGTTTTCTTTTCAACTATCAGCATGTTGACTTACCCAGCAATATCAAATGAATTGTGTACTATTTAAGCAACCAACTGTTATTCCCTTTTCTTACTATATTCCTACCTAATAACTTCTAGTTACCAATGCACTTTTCTATTGCCCTGTTTTAACTAAATATTCACTGTACTCCCATTTCTATCAGAAAGCGCCGCTAACAAGGAGACTCCGGAGCTGGAGAACGGGGCTGCCAACAAGCGGAGGCGGGGCGAGCTAGAACCGTAAGCGACTCCAGCAGGCCTAGACTTCATCAGCAACCTCCCCGATGATATGTTGACAGTCATCATCTCCCTCCTCCCAATCAAATATGGGGCACGGACAACCGTCCTTTCCCGGCGGTGGCGCCCCCTATGGAACTCCAGCCCTCTTGACCTCATCGACACCCACGAGCTCTGCCATGGCTATCGCAAATACTTGGATGCATTCTCCAAGATCCTCGGCAATCACCTTGGCCCAACCAGTGGCCTTAGAATGGGCAAGTTTCGTTCCAACGACAAGGACCGAGCCAAGCTTGACGACTGGTTCCGATCCCCCGCCCTAGATCAGCTCGAGGAGCTCACTTTTGATGATGAGCATATGTGGTCGCTGCCAACGTCTGCACTCCACCTCGTGCCCATGCTGCACGTCGCCAAGTACAGGAACTGCCATCCCCCCTTAATGATGCGCCCGCTCTTATTCTACCACGACTGAAGCACCTCGAGCTCGTCGATGTTTGCCTCTCAAACGGTGACATGGAGCGCCTGCTCCATGGCTGTAATACACTCGAGTAACTTTCTCTTCAGTCGATCAATGGGTTGAGTACCTTCCACATCACCTCCATGACTCTCCGGAATATTTATGTGTGTTGCTGGTGCGGCAGGAAGACATCACAAGATGTGTACCACGGTATGGTCGTTGAGGACACACCTGCACTTGAGAGATTACTTGTAGTTGATCAAGAAGGTCCAACAAGAATCAATGTCATTTCTGCGCCAAAATTGACAGTGGTGGGCTACTCGTCTGCTCGTCTGACAAATACTCCAAACTTGTTATTGGATCCACACCTTTTCAGGTACAACAGCCGCCTTCTACCTCTCCTTCTACAAATTAACATTATTTCTAATTTTGAAGATGTTTGTTCGTCTGTCATTCAGAAAATGATTCCGACAAGCTTGACCCCGAAACTGCGCACAGTGAAGGTCTTGGCACTAGAATCTATCGGCCCCAACCTGGAGCAAGTTGTCAGTTTTCTGAGATGCTTTCCGTGCCTGGAGAAGCTATATATCGAGGTGATGTTCCTTTCCTGTTAATGTTAACCATAAGGGAGTTCAATTTGTGACACCTTTTTCCAAGTTTACAATGACAATGTACTACGATTTCTGAAGGATTCTTTTGGAGGATTTCAGTACATACATGTCCCCCCCATATTGGTTGCTTGATCCATATGGTTACAATCAATAAGCATTTCTCCTTTGGATTCATCTGTACTAGTTTTCTTAGGAAACTTTTCATCCACTCCAACCTCTTGTGAAGAAGGCTACATTTTTCTAGAATGTAATTAAATGCCCATGTTAATCATGTCAGACCGAAGATGGCATGTTAGTGCATTTTGCAAAGCCTGCAAACCAAATAGGCCTGTACTAATGTTCAAAAATGCAAGTAGGCACTAACACGTTTTCTTCTTTTGCAGATAAGATTAGGCCCAGTGGTGGATAATGTGATACAATATAACAATCACGTCGAATGCCTAGATCTGCATCTCTCAGAAATTACTTTGAACTCCTAACGAGGGACCTTACCAGAGATTATATTCGCCAGGTTCTTTGTTCTCAGAGCAAGGTTGCTGAAGGAAATGAGGTTTGACCCACATTTATTTTGCAAAAATGAATGGTTTGTTGATCAGCGCTGGCGCCTACGGCATAATGGAATAGGCTCCAAAAATGTTGAATTTCATTTTGGAACTTCAGATGACAGAGTAATCGGAAGTCATCATTTCAACCCCATACATGAATTCTCAGTGGCTGACCCCTTTGCAAAAATTGTGAGGTTTCGAAACCAGACTTAGAAGTGGTAATATTAGTTTGAACCTCTCTGATATCCATGTTCAGCAGATCAGCGCGAGCATTTGCAGCTGATGAGCTGAATTTCATTTCTAATATCAGTTTGAACCTTGTAATCTTCGAATTTGCGCCATATAACTCTGGAATTTGAACCTCGCAATATTTCGAGATTTTGTGGTACAATTGTTGAAATGGTAGCGTATGAGACTCGTATATTGGTATCACAATTTTTACCTTAATATGCAATGGTCTTAGATTTTATTAACCATTCTTGAATCTCTTTACCTTGTCGATCTCACAGCACATGATCTGCATAGCTAACTCGACTGCGATCTTCGACATTATTGCACACAGTTGGTTTCTTCCATCGTGTGCCCTGTAGAGCGTAGAATTACTTATCGCACTCGAGTGTCCGTCATCACCCTTCTGTGTAATTTTGACCTCATCACCCATGGGTAAACTTATGACCGAAGTCATTCCACACACTTTGTTTTTACAAAGCTTTTTGCCAATAAACGCCCACGATTTGTCCCTCTTCTAGCCGACGCGTGGCCAAACTACCCGGGCGGGAAGCTTGCGCAGTAAACTGCATGGTAGCGCAGGAACAGGCTCATCGACGATACATTTGGCGCCTCTTCGAGCCCGCGCATGCGGTGCGGTGTTGTCAAGCATGCACTGGAATCCTCCTCTATGAACGTCGCGACAAGACGTGACGATTACAGGCTGACCGGCCCCCATTTATTACAGCGCCATTTAACCCTTCTGTCTCTTCAACTTTTCGATCGCGCCCACCATTGCAAGAAGCACACCCACCACGAGAAATTCTTAGAGGGTATCCTACGCGGCTCCAATGGCGCTCCGAGCGGCTGCCGGCGACGAGCAGCAGTTCACCATGCGTGTCGTGGTGTGTTGGGGAACGCAGTATTTCAAAACATTTACCTACGATCACACAAGATCTATCTAGGAGATGCATAGCAACGAGAGGGGAGAGTGTGTCCACATACCCTCATAGACTGAATGCGGAAGCGTTTAGTAACGCGGTTGATGTAGTCGAACATCTTCGCGATTCAACCGATCCAAGCACCAAACGTACGACACCTCCGCGTTCAGCACATGTTTAGCTCGATGACGTCCCTCGAGCTCTTGATCCAGTTGAGGACGAGGGAGAGTTCCGTCAGCACGATGGCGTGGCGACGGTGATGATGAAGTTACCGGCGCAGGGCTTCGCCTAATCACTACGATGATACGACTGAGGTGTGTAACTGTGGAGGGGGGCACCGCACACGGCTAAGAGAAGACTTGGCGTGCCTTTGGGGTGCCGCTTCCAACGTATATAAAGGGGGGAGGAGAGGAGGCCGGCCATAGGGGGGCGCGCCATAGGGAGGGGTCCTACTTGGACTATCGGTCCAAGTAGGATTTGCCCCCCCCCTTTCCTATTCCAACTAGGAGAAGGAGGGAAGCGGAAGGAGGGGAGAAGGAAGGAGGGGGCGACGCCCCCTCCTAGTCCAATTCGGACCAGCCCATTGGGGGCGCGCGGCCACCCCTTGAGGCCCTTCTCTCCTTTCCCCTAAAGCCCATTAAGGCCCATTACTCTCCCGGGGGGTTCCGGTAACCTCCCGGTACTCCGGAAAATACCCGAAACACTTCGGAACCATTCCGGTGTCCGAATATAGCCTTCCAATATATTCATATTTACCTCTCGACCATTTCGAGACTCCTCGTCATGTCTGTTATCTCATCCGGGACTCCGAACAAACTTCGGTCATCAAATCACATAACTCATAATACAAATCATTATCGAACGTTAAGCGTGCGGACCCTACGGGTTTGAGAACTATGTAGACATGACTGAGACACATCTCCGGTCAATAACCAATAGCGGAACCTGGACGCTCGTATTGGCTCCTACATATTCTATGAAGATCTTTATCGGTCAAACCGCATAACAACATACGTCATCCCCTTTGTCATCGGTATGTTACTTGCCCGAGATTCGATCATCGGTATCCTCATACCTAGTTCAATCTCGTTACCGGCAAGTCTCTTTACTCGTTCCGTAATGCATCATCCCACAACTAACTCATTAGTCACATTGCTTGCAAGCCTTATAGTGATGAGCATTACCGAGAGGGCCCAGAGATACCTCTCCGATACACTGAGTGACAAATCCTAATCTCGATCTATGCCAACCCAACAAACACCTTCGGAGACACCTGTAGAGCATCTTTATAATCACCCAGTTACGTTGTGACGTTTGATAGCACACAAGGTGTTCCTCCGGTATTCAGGAGTTGCATATCTCATAGTCAGAGGAATATGTATAAGTCATGAAGAAAGAAATAGCAATAAAAATTAACAATCATTATGCTAAGCTAACGGATGGGTCTTGTCCATCACATCATTCTCTAATGATGTGATCTCGTTCATCAAATGACAACACATGTCTATGGCTAGGAAACTTAACCATCTTTGATTAACGAGATAGTCAAGTAGAGGCATACTAGGGACACTCTGTTTGTCTATGTATTCACACATGTACTGAGTTCCCGTTTAATACAATTCTAGCATGAATAATAAACATTTATCATGATATAAGGAAATAAAATAATAACTTTATTATTGCCTCTAGGGCATATTTCCTTCAGTCTCCCACTTGCACTAGAGTCAATAATCTAGTTCACATCGCCATGTGATTTAACACCAATAGTTCACATCTTTATGTGATTAACACCCATAGTTCACATCGCCATGTGACTAACACTCAAAGGGTTTACTAGAGTCAATAATCTAGTTTCACATCCCTATGTGATTAACACCCAAGGGTAATAAGGTGTGATCATGTTTTGCTTGTGAGATAAGTTTTAGTCTATGGGTCTGCCACATTCAGATCCTTATATATTTTGCAAATTTCTATGTCTACAATGCTATGCACGGAGCTACTCTAGCTAATTGCTCCCACTTTCAATATGTATCTAGATCAATACTCAGAGTCATCCAGATCGGTGTCAAAGCTTGCATCGACGTAACTCTTTACGACGAACTCTTTATCACCTCCATAATCGAGAAATATTTCCTTAGTTCTCTAAGGATAATTTTGACCGCTGCCCATTGATCTACTCCTGGATCACTATTGTACTCCTATGCCAAACTCATGCCAAGGTACACAATAGGTCTGGTACACAGCATAGCATACTTCATAGAACCTATGACCGAGTCATAGGGAATGACTTTCATTCTCTTTCTATTTTATGTTGTGGTCGGGTTTTGAGTCTTACTCAACTTCATACCTTATAACTCAGGCAAGAACTCCTTTCTTTGACTAATCCATTTTGAACTCCTTCAAAATCTTATCAAGGTATGTACTCATCGAAAGTCTTATCAAGCGTCTTGATCTATCTCTATAGATCTTGATGCCCAATATGTAAGTAGCTTTCACCAAGGTCTTTCTTTGAAAAAACTCCTTCCGAACACTCCTTTATGTTTTCCAGAAAAATTCTACATCATTTCCGATCAACAATATGTCACTCACATATACTTATCAGAAAGGCTGTAGTGCTCCCACTCACTTTTTTGTAAATACAGGCTTCCCGCAAGTTCGTATAAAACTATATACCTTGATCAACTCATCAAAGTGTATATTCCAACTCTGAGATGCTTGCACCAGTCCATAGATGGATTGCTGGAGCTTGCACATTTTGTTTGCACCTTTAGGATTGACAAAACCTTCTGGTTGCATCATATACAACTCTTCTTTAATAAATCCATTAAGGAATGTAGTTTTGATATCCATTTGCCAGATTTCATAAAATGTGGCAATTGCTAACATGATTCGGATACACTTAAGCATCGATACGAGTGAGAAAAGCTCATCGTAGTCAAAACCTTGTTCTTATCAAAAACCTTTTGCGACAATTCGAGCTTTCTAGATAGTAACACCACCATCAGCGTCCGTCTTCCTCTTGAAGATCCATTTATTCTCAATGGCTTGCCGATCATCAGGCAAGTCCACCAAAGTCCATACTTTGTTCTCATACATGGATCCCATCTCAGATTTCATGGCCTCAAGCCATTTTGCGGAATCTGGGCTCATCATCGCTTCCTCATAGTTCGTAGGTTTGTCATGGTCTAGTAACATGACTTCTAGGACAACATTACCGTACCACTCTGGTGTGGAACGTGCTCTAGTTGACCTACGAGGTTCGGTAGTAACTTGATCTGAAGTTTCATGATCATTATCATTAGCTTCCTCTCTAGTTGGTGTAGGCATCACAGGAATAGATTTCCCTGATGAGCTACTTTCCAAATTGAGAGAAGGTACAATTACCTCATCAAGTACTACTTTCCTCCCACTTACTTCTTTCGAGAGAAACTCCTTCTCTAGAAAGGATCCATTCTTAGCAATAAATGTCTTGCCTTCGGATATGTGATAGAAGGTGTACCCAACAGTTTCTTTTGGGTATCCTATGAAGACGCACTTCTCCGATTTGGGTTCGAGCTTATCAGGTTGAAGCTTTTTCACATAAGCATCACAACCCCAAATTTTAAGAAACGACAGCTTAGGTTTCTTGCCAAACCTAGTTCATACGGTGTCGTCTCAACGGATTTAGATGGTGACCTATTTAACGTGAATGCAGTTGTCTCTAATGCATAGCCCCAAAACGATAGTGGTAAATCGATAAGAGACATCATATATCACACCATATCTAATAAAATACGGTTACGACGTTCGGACACACCATTACGCTGTGGTGTTCCAGGTGGCGTGAGTGGTGAAACTATTCCACATTGTTTTAAATAAAGGCCAAACTCGTAACTCAAATATTCGCTTCTGCGATCAGATCATAGAAACTTTATTTTCTTGTTACGATGATTCTCCACTTCACTCTGAAATTCTTTGAACTTTTCAAACATTTCAGACTTGTGTTTCATTAAGTAGATATACCCATATCTGCTTAAATCATCTGTGAAAGTCAGAAAATAACGATACTCGCCGCGAGCCTCAACACTCATCGGACCACATACATCAGTATGTATTATTTCCAATAAGTCAGTGGCTCACTCCATTGTTCCGAAGAACGGAGTCTTAGTCATCTTGCCCATGAGGCATGGTTCGCAAGCATCAAGTGATGCATAATCAAGTGATTCCAAAAGCCCATCAGCATGGAGTTTCTTCATGCGCTTTACACCAATATGACCTAAACGGCAGTGCCACAAATAAGTTGCACTATCATTATTAACCTTCCATCTTTTGGCTTCAATATTATGAATATGTGTATCACTATGATCGAGATTCAATAAACCATTTATATTAAGTGTATGACCATAGAAGGTTTTATTCATGTAAACAGAACAACAATTATTCTTTGACTTAAATGAATAACCGTATTGCAATAAACATGATCCAATCATATTCATGCTCAAAGCAAACACCAAATAACATTTATTTTAGGTTCAACACTAATCCCGAAGGTAAAAGGAGTGTGCGATGGTGATCTTATCAACCTTGGAATCATTTCCAATACACATCATCACCTTGTCCTTAACTAGTCTCTGTTTATCTTGCAAGTCTTGTTTTCGTGTTACTACTCTTAGAATTGAACTAGTATCAAATACCAAGGGGTTGCTATAAACACTACTAAAGTACACATCAATAACATGTATATAAAATATAGCTTTGTTCACTTTTCCATCCTTCTTATCCACCAAATACTTGGGGCAGTTCCGCTTCCAGTAACTATTTCCTTTGTAGTAGAAGCACTCAGTTTCAGGCTTAGGTTTAGATTTTGGCTTCTTCACGGGAGTGACAACTTGCTTGTCATTCTTCTTGAAGTTCCCTTTCTTTTCCTTTGCCCTTTTCTTGAAACTAATGGTTTTGTTTAACCATCAACACTTGATGTTCTTTATTGATTTCGACCTTCGATAATTTTAGCATCGCGAAGAGCTTGGGAATTGTTTTCGTCATCCCTTGCATATTATAGTTCATCACGAAGTTCCAATAACTTGGTGATAGTGACTAGAGAACTTTGTCAATCACTATCTTATCTGGAAGATTAACTCCCACTTGATTCAAGGGATTGTAGTACTCAAACATTCTAAGCACATGCTCACTGGTTGAGCTATTCTCCTCCATCTTGTAGGCAAAATACTTGTCAGAGGTCTCATACCTCTTGACTTGGACATGAGTCTGAAATACCAATTTCAGCTCTTGGAACATCTTATATGCTCTGTGGCGTTCAAAAACGTTTTTGAAGTCCCGGTTCTAAACTGTAAAGTATGGTGCACTAAACTACCAAGTAGTCATCATACCGAGCTTGCCAAACGTTCATAACGTCTGCATCTGCTCCTGCAATAGGTCCGTCACCTAGCGGTGCATCAAGGACATAATTCTTCTGTGCAGCAATGAGGATAGTCCTCAGATCACGGACTCAGTCCGCATCATTGCTCCTATCATCTTTCAACTTGTTTTTCTCTAGGAACATATCAAAAAATAAATGGGGAGCTACATCGCAAGCTATTGATCTACAACATAGATATGCAAATACTATCAGGACTAAGTTCATGATAAATTAAAGTTTAGTTAATCATATTACTTAATAACTCCGACTTAGATAGACATCCCTCTAGTCATCTAAATGATCACGTGATCCATATCAACTAAACCATGTCCGATCATCACGTGAGATGGAGTAGTTTTCAATGGTGAACATCACTATGTTGATCATATCTACTATATGATTCACGTTCGACCTTTCGGTCTCAGTGTTCTGAGGCCATATCTGCATATGCTAGGCTCGTCAAGTTTAACCCGAGTATTCTGCGTGTGCAAAACTGGCTTGCACCCGTTGTATGTGAACGTAGAGCTTATCACACCCGATCATCACGTGGTGTCTCGGCACGACGAACTGTAGCAACGGTGCATACTTAGGGAGAACACTCATACCTTGAAATTTAGTGAGAGATCATCTTATAATGCTACCGCCGTACTAAGCAAAATAAGATGCATAAAGGATAAACATCACATGCAATCAAAATATGTCACATGATATGGCCATCATCATCTTGTGCCTTTGATCTCCAGCTCCAAAGCACTGTCATGATCTCCATCGTCACTGGCTTGACAGCTTGATCTCCATCGTAGCGTTGTTATCGTCTCGCCAACTATTGCTTCCACGACTATTGCTACGGCTTAGTGATAAAGTAAAGCAATTACATGGCGATTGCATTTCATACAATAAAGCGACAACCATAAGGCTCCTGCCAATTGCCGATAACGGTTACAGAACATGATCATCTCATACAACAATTTATATCTCATCACGTCTTGACCATATCACATCACAACATGCCCCGCAAAAACAATTTAGATGTCCTCTACTTTGTTGTTACAAGTTTTACATGGCTGCTACGGGCTTCTAGCAAGAACCGTTCTTACCTACGCATCAAAACCACAACGATTTTTCGTCAAGTGTGCTGTTTTAACCTTCAACAAGGATCGGGCGTAGTCAAACTCGATTCAACTAAAGTTGGAAAACAGACACCCGCCAGCCACCTGTGTGCGAAGCACGTAGGTAGAACCAGTCTCATGAACGCGGTCATGTAATGTCGGTCCGGGCCGCTTCATCCAACAATACCGCCAAATCAAAGTAAGACGTTGCTGGTAAGCAGTATGACTATTAGCGCCCACAACTCTTTGTGTTCTACTCGTGCATATAACATCTACGCATAGACCTGGCTCGGATGCCACTGTTGGGGAACGCAGTATTTAATTTTTTTTACCTATGATCATGCAAGATCTATCAAGGATATGCATAGCAACGAGAGGGGAGAGTGTGTCCACGTACCCTCGTGGATCGAAAGCGGAAGCGTTTAGTAACACGGTTGATGTAGTCGAACGTCTTCGCGATTCAACCGATCCAAGCACCGAATGTACGGCACCTCCGTGTTCAGCACACGTTCAGCTCAATGACGTCCCTCGATCTCTTGATCCAGTGGAGGACGAGGGAGAGTTCCGTCAGCACAACGGCGTGGCGACGGTGATGATGAAGTTACCAGCGCAGGGCTTCGCCTAAGCACTACGACGATATGACCGAGGTGTGTAACTGTGGAGGGGGCACCGCACACGGTTAAGAGAAGACTTGGTGTGCCTTTGGGGTGCCCCCGTCCCATGTATATAAAGGGGGGAGGAGAGGAGGCCGTCCATAGGGGGCGCGCCATAGGGAGGAGTCCTACTTGGACTCCCGGTCCAAGTAGGTTCGCCCCCCCCCCCTTCCTATTCCAACTAGGAGAAGGAGGGAAGCGGAAGGAGGGGAGAAGGAAGGAGGGGGCGCCACCCCCTCCTAGTCCAATTCGGACCAGCCCATGGGGTGCGTGCGGCCACCCCTTGAGGCCCTTCTCTCCTTTCCCCTAAAGCCCATTAAGGCCCATTACTCTCCCGGGGGGTTTCGGTCACCTCCCGGTACTCCGGAAAATACCCGAAACACTTCAGAACCATTCCGGTGTCCGAATATAACCTTCCAATATATCGATCTTTACCTCTCGACCATTTCGAGACTCCTCGTCATGTCCGTGATCTCATCCGGGACTCCGAACAAACTTCGGTCATCAAATCACATAACTCATAATACAAATCGTTATCGAACGTTAAGCGTGTGGACCCTACGGGTTCGAGAACTATGTAGACATGACCGAGACACATCTCTAGTCAATAACCAATAGAGGAACCTGGATGCTCATATTGGCTCCTACATAATCTACGAAGATCTTTATCGGTCAAACCGCATAACAACATAGGTCATTCCCTTTGTCATCGGTATGTTACGTGTCCGAGACTCGATCGTCGGTATCATCACACCTAGTTCAATCTCGTTATTGGCAAGTCTCTTTACTCATTCTGTAATGCATCATCCTGCAACTAACTCATTAGTCACATTGCTTGCAAGGCTTATAGTGATGAGAATTACCGAGAGGGCCCAGAGATACCTCTCCGATACACTGAGTGACAAATCCTAATCTCAATCTATGCCAACCCAACAAACACCTTCGGAGACACCTGTAGAGCATCTTTATAATCATCCGGTTACGTTGTGACATTTGATAGCACACAAGGTGTTCCTCCGGTATTCGGGAGTTGCATAATCTCATAGTCAGAGGAATATGTATAAGTCATGAAGAAAGCAATAGCAATAAAACTTAACGATCATTATGCTAAGCTAACGGATATGGGTCTTGTCCATCACATCATTCTCTAATGATGTGATCTCGTTCATCAAATGACAACACATGTCTATGGCTAGGAAACTTAACCATCTTTGATTAACGAGCTAGTCAAGTAGAGGCATACTAGGGACCCTCTCTTTGTCTATGTATTCACACATGTACTAAGTTTCCGTTTAATACAATTCTAGCATGAATAATAAACATTTATCATGATATAAGGAAATAAAATGATAACTTTATTATGCCTCTAGGGCATATTTCCTTCATGGTGGACACCCACAGAAGGTTCATGGACCTCTCGGTGGTGTACACCAACGACCCGGTCTGGGTGGAGCACTCCATCCACATCATGGAGCTCTTGCTTGCCTAGGAGAAGTACAAGGTGGTCGGGTTTGACCTCGAGTACACCCGCGCTCGTGCCGGGTCTCGTCCCAAAGTCGTCGTCGCCCAGATGTGTGTGCGCCACCACGTCCTCATCTACCACTACTGCCTGGCCACAAGGCCTTGCGAGCGTTTTGCCAGGTTTGTCAATAGCCCCCACTACATGTTCGCTACAGTGGACATCACCAATGATGTAAAGGCGCTCAAGAATTCGGGCATCGCCTGCCAGAATCTTGTCGACATATAGGGCTAATACAAGATCTGGGGCAGCAAGGAGCATGAGAAGTACTCACTGGTTCACCTCGTCGAGGCCATCATCGAACCCTACTACAGAGACATGAAGTATTCGTGCAACAAGGACAAGCGTGCCTGGCACTCGGCCTAGATGGAGAAACTCGACAAAGCTCACGTCGTGTACGCGGCCAAGGAGGCGTACACGAGCTACGACATGTACAGGCGGATCATTGACATGAGGAAGTGCCTCCTTCCCCAAAACGGCCAGGGATCCAGCTGGAAGCACAACAATGGCAAGCATCGTCACAACAATGAGTAGATGATTAGATCCTCGTTTCTCCTAGTTTAGTATGCATGTAATTGCTTACTTTGGTGTGTGGAAATGTTATGTGTGTAGTCACTTGTGTAATTGTATGCTTAATTTGGTTATGCAATGCTGTCTTTTTAAGTATATATATATTCATGCTCTGTAGACAGAGCATAGATGTTGTGCGGACAAAGAAAATCACATCGCACACTGACTAAACAATGGAACCCGTCGGTGATGTTTTCATCAATCACTCACAATTGTATACCAGCAATCATTTACTCACAACACACATGGCTTGTTAGCAGCAATCGTCTGTGTTGTTATCGGTCTTCGCACATGTTTCCGGTTACAGGCCTGTTTGCCGCGTATCACACACATCTTGTTAAGTTGAACCGTTTCTGTTCTCTTGTCTCAACGCAAACAGTTCATCCGAGTGAACTGCATGTCGTATATCGCACACACCTTGATCCGGCTGACCGTTTCTTTTGTGTTGCCTAATCACAAACAGTTCATTCGAGTGAACCGTATGTTGTATATCGCACACACCTTCATCTGGTTGCCCGTTTCTTTTGTTCCTCCTCATTGCAAACAGTTAATTGAACTGAACCGTATGCCCTGCATCACACACGCAACTAAAATCTGAACCGTGTTTGATGCATCCTCCATCGCAAATGTTTTGCACCTTTTTTGACGGTTTTTTACACATTGTGATTATTGCATCACACACAGTTTCGTCGAAGGGTCTCTGATCGTAGTGTCGCGTTAGCAGCATCCTGCGGTAGTGAATTGTCTTCGATGCCTTGCACGATCGCACACGAGCTCATTTTTTCCGCGTGTGCGACCGGAGGGCCTATCCCCGATGGTTTCTGGGTCGTGTGGGAAGGACCCCCCCTATCGCACACACTCACTAGGCGACGGTTTAAAACTCCATCGCAGAAAGGGGGTAAAAACCGTTTGTATAGCACATCTCTGCACCAGTGAATAGTTGGCGAGACGACCACATGATGACACAATGATGGAGATCATGGTGTCATGCCGGTGACGATGGAGATCATGTCGGTGCTTCGGAGATGGAGATCAAAAGCACAAGATAATAATGGCCATATCATGTCCCATATTTTGATTGCATGTGATGTTTATCTTTATGCATCTTATTTTGCTTAGGATGATGATGGCATTATAATATGACCCCTTCACTTAATTTCAAGATAAAAGTGTTCTCCCTAAGTATGCACCATTGCGAACGTTCAGTGTTTTGAAGCACCACGTGATGATCGGGTGTGATAGACTCTACGTTCACATACAACTGGTGTAAACCAGTTTTACACATGCGGAATACTTGGATTAAACTTCACGAGCCTAGCATGTACAGACATGGCCTCGGAACACGGAGGACCAAAAGGTCGAACATGAGTCATATGGTAGATATGATCAACATGAAGATGTTCACCATTCATGACCACCCCATCTCACGTGATGATCGGATATGGGTTGGTTGATTTGGATCATGTAAACACTTAGAAAACTTGATGGATGTTGATTCAAGTGGGATTTCACTAGTAATTTGATTAACTGAACCAATTATCATGAACATAGTCTAAATTTTCTTTGCAAAATTATGTTGTAGATCAATGGCTCGTGTTGTAGCTCCCTTGAATTTTAATGTGTACCTAGAGAAAGAAAAGTTGAAAGATGATGGAAGCAACTATGCGGACTGGGTCTGTAATTTGAAGATTATCCTCACTATTGCACAGAAGGCTTATATCCTTAATGCACCACTTGGTGATGCACCACCCCCCCCAAGGCTTGCCTGTAGATGTTATGAATGTCTAGCAGGCATGTTCTGATGACTACTCGATAGTTCAGTGTGCCATGCTTTACGACTTAGAACTGGGGCTCCAAAGACGTTTTGCGCACAAGGAACATATGAGATGTTGGAGGAGCTGAAATTGGTATTTTAGGCTCATGCCCTGGTTGAGAGGCATGACACCTCCAACCAGTTCTTTAGCTGCAAGATGGAGGAGAACAGCTCCGTTAGTGAGCACGTACTCAAAATGTCTGGGTACTATAACCGCTTAAATCAGTTGGGAGTTAATCTTGCGGACGAAGTAGCGATTGACAGAGTTCTTCAGTCACTGCCACCAACCTACAAGGGCTTCATGCTGAACTATAACATGCAAGGGATGTAGAAAATGATGCCCGAGCTATTCACGGTGCTTAAGGCTGCGGAGGTAGAAATCAACAAGGAGCATCAAGTGTTGATGGTCAACAAGACCACTGCTTTGAAGAAAAAGGGCAAGGGGAAGAAAGGGAACTTCAAGAAGAATGGCAAGGCAGTTGCCACTCCCGTGAAGAAACCCAAGGCTGGACCCAAACCCAATACTGAGTGCTTCTATTGCAAGAGGAAGGGTCATTCAAAGCGGAACTACCCCAAGTATTTGGCAGATAAGAAGCCTGGCAACGTCAACAAAGGTATATTTAATATACATGTTATTGATGTGTACCTCACTAGTTCTCGAAGTAGCACCTGGGTATTTGATACTGGTTTGGTTGCTAATATTTGTAACTCGAAGTAGTGCCTGGGTATGTGAATGGTTTATTCTTGTTCAATCTCGATCGTAGTGATACACATATTCATAATATTGATGCCAAAATATGCAAACTTAATGATGATAGTTCTACATACTTGTGGCATTGCCGCTAGGTCATATTGGTGTAAAGCGCATGAAGAAACTCCATGCCGATGGACTTTTGGAATCACTTGATCATGAATCATTTGAGACAAACCATGCCTCATGGGCAAGATGACTAAAACCCCATTTTCTGGAACAATGGAGCAGGCTAGCGACTTATTGGAAATAATACATACCGATGTATGCGGTCCAATGAGTGTTGAAGCATGCGGTGGATAACGTTATTTTCTTACCTTCACCAATGATTTCAGTAGATATGGGTATATTTACTTAATGAAACACAAGTCTGAAACATTTGAAAAGTTCAAGGAATTTCAGAGTGAAGTGGAGAATCATCGTAACAAGAAAATAAAGTTTCTATGATCTCATCGTGGAGGTGAATATTTGAGTTACGAGTTTGGCGCTCATTTAAGACAATGTGGAATTGTTTCACAACTCATGTCGCCTGGAACACCACATTGTAATGGTGTGTCCGAACATCGTAACCGTACCTTATTGGATATGGTGCGTTCTATGACGTCCCTTACCAATTTGCCACTGTCGTTTTGGGGTTATGCATTAGAGACAACCACAATCACTTTAAATAGGGAAACGTCTAAATCCGTTGAGACGACACCGTATGAACTATGGTTTGGCAAGAAACCTATGTTGGGGAACGTAGTAATTTCAAAAAAATTCCTACGCACACGCAAGATCATGGTGATGCATAGCAACGAGAGGGGAGAGTGTTGTCCACGTACCCTCGTAGACCGTAAGCGGAAGCGTTATGACAACGCGGTTTATGTCGTGGATCTAAGACTGACAGTAGAATGGGGGGTAAGTATGTAGAGGCAAGATCCTAGCTATGGTGAAGTTGTACACGCGAGTTTTACGAGTTCAGGCCCTTCTCGGAAGAAGTAACAGCCCTACGTCTCGAAGCCCGGAGGCGGTCGACTGGATTATGCGTGTGTGAGTGTGTGTTACAGGGGGTGCGAACCCTTGTCCCAGAGGAGGGGGTGGCTTATATAGAGTGCGCCAGGACCCCAGCTCCCCTCCGTTACACTGGGTTCAATGTACATAAAGAGAGAGCGTTACAGGTAACGTCTGTAATAAAGTGCTATAAATGATCATTAAGTCTATGAGTAAACGCCCGACCGTTGCTGTGCAGAGTGACTTTAGATCTTCTATATGTCGAGTGATTTCTGCTACGGTCGAGTGACAGCAATTCTTCCGAGTGGAATGTTCCTGGTCGAGTGGATGATGGTACCCTTTGAATGCTTCTGACTTTAGGGTGATGTCCTTGGGAAGGGTGTCTAGGTCAGGCCTATGACCCTACCCTAGGTACATAGCTTCATCAGTTGATGTACTCGTACGTCTTCATGATCCGACCGATCCAAGTACCGAACACACGGCACCTCCGAGTTCAGCACACGTTCAGCTCGGTGACGTCCCACGAACTCACGATCCAGCAGAGCTTTGAGGGAGAGTTCCGTCAGCACGGCGACGTGATGACAGTGATGATGATGCTACCGACGCAGGGCTTCGCCTAAGCACCGCTACGATATGACCGAGGTGGATTATGGTGGAGGGGGGCACCGCACACGGCTAAAAGATCAATGATCAACTTGTGTGTCTATGGGGTGCCCCTTGGTCACGTATATAAAGGATGGAGGGAGGAGGAGGCCGACCCTCACAGGGCGCGCCCAAGTGTGGAGTCCTACTAGGACTCCCTAGTCCTAGTAGGATTCCACCTCCCACATGGAATAGGAAAAAGGGAAGGGAGAAGGAGAAGGAAGGAAGGGGGCGCCCCCCCTTCCCTAGTACAATTCAGACCAGTCCATGGGGAGGGGTGCGGCCACCCTTTGAGGCCTTTCTCTCCTTTCCCGTATGGCCCATTAAGGCCCAATACGAATTCACGTAACTCTCCGGTACTCCGAAAAATACCCGAATCACTAGGAACCTTTCCGATGTCCGAATATAGTCATCCAATATATCAATCTTTACGTCTCGACCATTTCGAGACTCCTCGTCATGTCCCCGATCTCATCTGAGACTCCAAACTACCTTCGGTACATCAAAGCACATAAACTCATAATACAAATTGTCACCGAACGTTAAGCGTGCGGACCCTACGGGTTCGAGAACTATGTAGACATGACCCGAGACACGTCTCCGGTCAATAACCAATAGCGGAACCTGGATGCTCATATTGGCTCCTACATATTCTACGAAGATCTTTATCGGTCAAACCGCATAACAACAAACGTTGGTCCCTTTGTCATCGGTATGTTACTTGCCCGAGATTCGATCGTCGGTATCTCAATACCTAGTTCAATCTCGTTACCGGCAAGTCTCTTTACTCGTTCCGTAATGCATCATTTCGCAACTAACTCATTAGTCACATTGCTTGCAAGGCTTATAGTGACGTGCATTACCGAGAGGGCCCAGAGATACCTCTCTGGCAATCGGAGTGACAAATCCTAATCTTGATCTATGCCAACTCAACAAGTACCATTGGAGACACCTGTAGAGCACCTTTATAATCACCCAGTTATGTTGTGATGTTTGGTAGCACACAAAGTGTTCCTCCGGTATTCGGGAGTTGCATAATCTCATAGTCATAGGAACATGTATAAGTCATGAAGAAAGCAATAGCAACATACTAAACGATCAAGTGCTAAGCTAACGGAATGGGTCAAGTCAATCACATCATTCTCTAATGATTTTATCCCGTTAATCAAATGACAACTCATGTCTATGGCTAGGAAACTTAACCATCTTTGATTCAACGAGCTAGTCAAGTAGAGGCATACTAGTGACACTCTGTTTGTCTATGTGTTCACACATGTACTAAGCTTCCGGTTAATACAATTCTGGCATGAATAATAAACATTTATCATGATATAAGAAATATAAATAACAACTTTATTATTGCCTCTAGGGCATATTTCCTTCAACCTAAGCTATCATTTCTTAAAGTTTGGGGATGCGACGTTTATATCAAAAGGCTTTAGCCTGATAAACTCGAACCCAAAGCGAAGAAGTGCGTCTTCATAGGATACCCTAAAGAGACCATTGGGTATACCTTCTACCACAGATCCAAGGGCAAGATCTTGGTTGACAAGAATGTGACCTCTCTAGAGGAGTTTCTCTCGAAAAAAGTGAATGGGAGGAAAGTAGAACTTGATGAGGTAATTGTACCTTCTCTCGAACTGGAGAGTAGCACATTACAGAAAGCAGTTCGTGTGATGCCTACACCAATCGGAGAGGAAGCTAATGATGATCATGAAACTTCACATCAAGTTACTACTGAACTTCGTAGGTCGACCAGGACACGTTCCGCACCAGAGTGGTACGGAAATCCCATCCCGGAAATCATGTTGTTAGAAAAAGGCGAACCTATGAACTATGAAGAAGCAATGATGAGCCCGAATTCCGACAAATGGCTTGAGGCCATGAAATCCAAGATAGGTCCATGTATGAGAACCAAGTGTGGACTTTGGTAGACTTACCCGATGATCGACAGGCCATCGAGAGCAAGTGGATCTTTAAGAAGAAGACGGACGCGGATGGTAACGTTACCGTCTATAAAGCTGGACTTCTCACAAAAGGTTTTTGACAAATTCAAGGTGTTGAATATGATGAGACTTTCTCACCCGTAGAAATTCTTAAGTCTATTAGAATTATGTTAGCAATTGCCGCATACTATGATTATGAAATCTGGCAGATGGACGTCAGAACAGCGTTCCTTAATGGTTTCCTTAAGGAAGAGTTGTATATGATGCAACCGGAAAGTTTTGTCAATCCTAAAGATGCTAACAAAGTATGCAAGCTCCAGCAATCCATCTATGGACTGGTGTAAGCATCTCGGAGTTGGATTATACGCTTTGATGAGGTGATCAAAGCTTATGGTTTTATACAAACTTATGGAGAAGCTTGTATTTACAAGAAAGTGAGTGGGAGCTCTGTAGCATTTCTAATATTATTTGTGGATGACATATTGTTGACTGGAAATGATGTAGAATTTCTGGAAAGCATAAAGGGTTATTTGAACAAGAGTTTTTCAATGAAAGACATGGGTGAAGCTGCTTACATATTGGGCATTAAGATCTATAGAGATAAATCAAGACGCTTGATAGGACTTTTACAAAGCACATACCTTGACAAGATTTTGAAGGAGTTCAAAATGAATCAGTCGTAGAAGGAGTTCTTTCCTGTATTGTAGGGTGTGAAGTTGAGTAAGACTCAAAACTCGACCACGGTACAAGAAACAAAAAGGATGAAAGTCATCCCCTATGCCTCGGCCATAGGCTCTATAATATAAGCCATGTGTACTAGACCGGATATGTGCCTTGCCATAAGTCTGGCAGGGAGGTACCAAAGTGATCCAGGAGTAGATCACTGGACAACGGTCAAGAATATCCTTACGTACCTAAACAGGACTAAGGAAATGTTTCTCGGATATGGAGGTGATAAAGAGTTCGTCGTAAAGGGTTGCGTTGATGCAAGCTTTGAAACAGATATGGATAACTCTGAGTCTCAATCCGGATATGTATTGAATGTGGGAACAGTTAGCTAGAGTAGCTCCACACAGAGCATTGTAGACATAGAGATTTGCAAAGTACATATGGATCTAAATGTTGCACACCCGTTGACTAAAACCTCTCTCAAAAGCAAAACATGACCAAACCCCAAAACTCATTGGGTGTTAATCACATGGCGATGTGAACTAGATTGTTGACTCTAGTGCCAGTGGGAGACTGTTGGAAATATACCTTAGAGGCAATAATAAATAGGTTATTATCATATTTCCCGTTCATGATAAATGTTTATTATTCATGCTAGAATTATATTGACCGGAAACTTAAATACATGTGTGAATACATAAACTACACCGTGTCCCTAGTAATCCTCAACTAGACTAGCTCGTTGATCAAAGATGGTTATGGTTTCCTAACCATATACATGAGTTGTCATTTGATAATGGGGTCACATCATTAGGAGAATGATGTGATGGACAAGACCCAACCGTAAGCTTAGCATAAGATCATTTAGTTATTTGCTACAACCTTCTGTATGTCAAGTATCAGTTCCTCGGACCATGAGATCCTGTCACTCTCGGGTATTAGAGGAATGCCTTATGTGCTATCAAACTCACTCCGTAACTGGGTAATCATAAAGGTGCTCTACAGGTATCTCCGAAGGTGTCTATTGAGTTCCATGCATCGAGAGTGGGATTTGTCACTCCATATGACGGAGAGATATCTCTGGGTCCTCTCGGTGATACAACATCGTAAAGAGCTTGCAAGCAATGTGGCTAATTAGTTAGTCATGAGATCTTGTATTACGGAACGAGTAAAGAGACTTGCCGGTAACGAGATTGAACTAGGTATGGAGATACCAATGATCGAATCTTGGGCAAGAAACATATCGCTGAATAAAGGGAATTGCATACGGGATTACCCGAATCCTTGACATCGTGGTTCAACTGATAAAAGATCTTTGTGGAATATGTGGGAACCAATATGGGAATCCAGGTCCCGCTATAGGTTATTGACCGGAGAGGTGTCTCAGTCATGTCTACATGATTCTCGAACCCGTAGGGTCCGCACGCTTAACGTTCGGTGACGCTAGAGTAGTATTGGGATATGTTCATTGGTGACCGAATATTGTTCGGAGTCCCGGATGAGATCCTGGACATCACGAGGAGTTCCGGAATGGTCCGGATGTAAAGATTTATATATAGGAAGTCCTACTTTGGTTACCGGAAAAGTTTCGGGCATTATTGATATTGTACCGGGAGTGCCAAAAGGGGTTCAGGGGTCCACCTGCCCCCGGGGCCCACATGGGCTGTAGGGGGCTCCCTAGCCTGCATGGGCTAGGGGCACCAGCCCCAATAGGCCCATGCGCCAAGGAGAGGTGGAGGAGGAGGAGTCCTAAGGGGGGAAGGCACCCCCTAGGTGCCTTAGGGGGGGAGGACTCCTCCCTTGCCGCCTCCTCTCCTTGGAGGAGGGGCTAGGGCTGTGACCCAGCCCTCCCCTTGCCTCCTATACATAGTGGGGGAGAGGGAGGGGCTGAACACACCAATTCCCACGCCCCAGCGGCAGTCCTACCTCTCCCATAACTCCGTTTTCTCCTCAGATTGGTTCCGGTAGCGTTTGGCGAAGCCCTACCGACACTACACCACCACCATCTACACGACACCATCGTGCTGGTTGAGATCCCATCTAGTTCTCCACCCTTGCTTGCTGGATCAAGAAGGAGGAGACGTCATCGAGCCGCACGTGTGCTGAACGCGGAGGTGTCGTCCGTTCAGTACTTCATCGGATTGGATCACGATTGGATTGTGAAGAGTACGACTACATCAACCGCGTAATATACGCTTCCGCTTAAGAGTCTACAAGGGTACGTGGACACAATCTGCCCTCTCGTTGGTATGCTTCTCATAGATAGATCTTGGGTGATTCGTAGGAATTTTTTTGATTTTCATGCAATGTTCCCCATAAGTAAACGCTTCCTGGCCACTGGTATGTGCCCTCAAAGTTGTTAGGAACTCCTGTTCTAAGTCCGCCCAAGTTTGGATGGAGTTGGGCATAGCCCACTCAACCCGGAGCGCGCAGAGCCCGTGAGGTATAGGGGCATATGGCATAGTGCATTGTCGATGTCTCCGTTGGCCATCTCGATTGTTGTGAGGTAATCGTTGAGCCAGTGGTCGGGCTTCGTGTCGCCTGAATACTTTTTGATGCTGCGGACGATGGACAACTGCGAGAATGGAGTGTGTTATCACCTCATACCTGAAGCATGGTGTCATGATGTTTGACATGAGGGAGGTGAAGTGTGGCTACGGGGTTTCATGGTTGTGGCCGTAGCGCTCCATCGCTCGAGCTCGCAGGTCGGGGCGATGACCTAGATCACGCGCGGTTGGAGCTCATGGTGGCAGGGATGTTCGATGTTGCGTTGCCATGGCTGCGATCGTTTGACGATGATTTCCAACCACCGCTACTGCTACGACCTCTGGCCTTTGTACAGAGCCTTGCCATTGGTTTCGGGATGGCTGGTTTGCTGCCTAAAGAACATTGTTCATTCCAGCGAGCATGATTCTCGATCTTGAGATGTTTTCTTGGAGTACCAGACTATACAACAGACGGATACATGGATGGCAAAATGCATCTGATAGCGCGGTCCGGACGGATGCGGGTGTTTGAGGGTCAGCGTTGGAGATACCCTTAGTACTGCTAAATGTTCAGTTTTAGTTTGCAAGTGGTGTTCATAATGAGTGATCAACATTGTAGCTTATTGAACATAGGGTTTCAGGATATTTGGGTGAACAACTCAACCCTCTAGAGGGGAAGACCCAGGCTTTGGGAGTGTGCCTGTCCCATCTGCATGGATGGGACTATGTGCATGCGCATGCACGTTGCCCATAGGACTATTTGGAGAGTCTGGATCGTCCAGAAGCTCGAGTCGCACACCGCGCCCAGTACATGCACCATGGTTAGGCAACAAAAGAGTCGAGTATGCAACATATTTAAATTGGTCAGAGAAAATTTTAGTGGGGCGCAAGGATTGCGGTATGTCAGATGATGTCGAAGGATTGGAGAACGGAAATGAGTTCTCATCAAAAATGACGTCGAGAGAGATGTAGACTTTATTAGTAGGTACATGAAGACACTGATATCCTTTGTGAAGGGAACTATAGCAAAGAAAAACACACTTCTTTGAGTGGAACTCAAGCTTACATCTATTGTAGAGGGGCGGAGATGTGGCCACCAAGCACACCCGAACACCTTGAGAAAAGTTTAGTCGGGAACTTCGTTAAGGAGGACTCCAAAAGGAGTTTCAAATTAAGCACACATGTAGGAAGACGGTTAATAAGAAAATAGGTTGTACAGAAGGCATCACTCAAAAAATGAAAAGGAACCGAAGCATGAGCTAGCAAGGTTAGACCAGTTTCAACAACATGACGGTGTTTGCGTTCAGCAGCACCATTTTCTGGTGTGTATGAGGGCAGGACACATGATGAGAATCCCAAGCTTCTGAAAAAATGTTGAGATTGTTGTATTCACCCCCCCCCCCCCTCTCCGCCTGAACATGTATAATTTTATGCTTGAGAAGTCATTCAACATGTGATTGAAACCGAATGAATATATCGAACACATAAGACTTGCACTTAAGAAGATAAGAAAATGGCATATCAATGCAACGTTTGGGCCGATTGGCATATATCTCGTAATGGCGGCGTGGTGGATTGTGGCTAGCAGCGGCCGGGTCTCTGCCTCCCTCTTGGGCACGGGGGTCGTGGGTTGACAACGAGTTGGCGGTCCTTGCTGGTTACGATGGGGGCTAGCGCTTGTGTGGGCACTCGGAGGTAATGGCGGTCAAAACTGTCGAGGCTACCCGGCGACTAAAGGTGTCGGTTCCTAGGCCACCCTCTTTTGAGATTTGGACGGTCAGATCTGATGGGGCAATGGTTGCCGCTCCCTCCAGTGGTGCGGTCGGTAGGCGGCCGGTAGTGCGAGCCAGGGTGTGAGGGCGGGACAACCCTCCCCTTGCACATGATGGGCTTTTCCCCCTCATGCAGTCCAGTGCTTGCTCGTTGGGCAGCCGTGGCGATAGTGTTACCCGGCTATGGCCCCCCTCCTGCCAGCCGAGTGATGGGACCAGAGGGTTGGAGGGGAGGTATTTGCCTCCCCTCTGACTGATGGCGGTCGCGTGTTATGGTGCTAGCGGGAGGTTTAGATTGAGATGCCGAGGCAGCGGCCTCGAGTGGCGGTCTATTCGATGCGCCCTCCGGCAGTTCTCCGTAGTGATCGTGGCGGTGCTCTTAGTCGTGTGGACGGCAAGAGGTGTTGTGGTGGGTGGCTTTGGCGCCTTGTTGTGGTAGGGGAAGGGCCCAGAGCTGGTTCTGGAGGTCCCCGTTTCCTCGCGGTGGACGACTGTGCGCCTGTGGCTCCTTCATTGTATGGGGGAGCAACCAAGTGAAAGCTCTGCACTCTGGCACTGACGATGTTGACGTCCGGTGGTGCCGCTTTCCCCTTGAGGATGGTGTCGTGGTTTTGCTTCCATGTCACGGTTCTAGGTGAAATCCTTTGTCCACTTCGCCGGACGCTGGCGTGGCCATGGAACTCAAGTGGTGTTAGTTGTGTTGTGTTGTAGTCTTTAGGTCCTCCTATTTTTCTTGCTCGGTGATGTCGTCATTCTGCCGATGTATGTTGTCTGTTTTTTTCCTAATTTTTGCTTCTCCGAGGGCTTCTTCGCCATCATGTTGTCGCTCGGGTGTATTTGTGTTTCGTGCTTTATCTATATAGCGGGATGAAACCCTTTTTCGTGCGTTTCAACAAAAATGTATTGCTCAACTTATGGTCTAGTGTTGATATGAATCAAAAGAGCCTGCACCAAGTCGATTTTCGTTGATCTGGTGTCACGCGCAAGGGTGTGCAAGAACAAAATTCAGTTATCTCGAATATGCACGAGTGTGCATATCATTCATTAGAGAAGGGAGGGGAAAAGAACCCCGAATCCACGAATCCACAGTTATACGCTTATTTACATGCGGACTTCGTCCGACACCAACCCAAATTACAAAGAACTACTCGCTACTGCCCCACGCTTCCTGCTCTACTTCGAATCCTACAGTGTCACCTTTGAACATTCCCACCTTCGCCCATAATCTACCTTCATCCTGTATGCGTTGAATGGTTCGTGGGATGGACGGCCTCTCCCCATTAAAGACCACATCATTCCTCTGTTTCCAGATCATCCACATCCCAAGAAGGCATTTGGCTTTATGGGCCCGCCCGCTGATTGAGTTCTCGTCTTGCCTTATCGACCATTGTTGTATTGGTTCATTTTGCCTCGGCTCGAGGTCCACCCTCTTCGTTAGTCGGCCCATGTTCGACCAAATCTGCCTTGCGAATACACAATCCATCATCAAGTGCTGCATGGTCTCATCATGTTGGTTGCACAATGGGCATGAATCCTGGTGGGGTAGTCCACGTCGAGCCAGTCTATCCGAAGTCCAGCATCTGTTCATTAACGCCAGCCAGGAGAAAAAACGGCATCGCCTTGGCGCCTTAGTCTGCCAGGTAAACGCAGCAGTTGGGGACACCTCTCTCCCCATGAATCGCGCCGCATAGGCCAAACGAGCCGAGAACTCACCATTCTGCTCCCACATCCACCTCACTGTGTCTTCCATCTCATCAGCCAGTTGCACCTCCGCTACCCTTGGCCAAAGATTTAGGAACTCGTCCACGGCCTCTGGTGATAGGTCGGTGCCAACATCGTTGGCCCAGTTGTTATTGCCTATCGCATCCGCCACCAGCTTATTCTGGCGCACTCTCTTCGGGACTCGGCTGTAGATTCGCGGGGCCAGCTCAGCCACCCGAAAACCATCAATCCATCTATCTTCCCAAAAGAGTGTATTCCTGCCATTGCCGATCAATGTCCGTGCAGTTGCTTGTACCAAAGCTTGCGAGTCAGGTGGCACCATGATAGAGAATTCTGCCCAGGGCCTTTCCTTGTCCACCCTTTGAAGCCATGACCATCGTGCCCGCAGTGCTTTATTCATCCAAAACAGGTTCGGTAGTCCCAGGCCGCCTGCCCATTTGGGCGTACATACTTCGTCCCACGCGACCACACAGGACCCACCATGTGCATCATTCTTTCCACACCAAAGAAAGCCTCTGCAGATCTTGGTTAGCGCCACTAATGTCTTTCTTGGCAGGTCCAGAGCCAGCATCGAGTGCACCGGGATGGCACAGAGTACAGATTGGATCAACAACAGTCTGCTACTTTTTGGCAGCATGGCTGCTTTCCACATTGGTAAGCAATCAGCAACTTTGTCCACCAGATCTTGAAGTTGCGCCGCGGTGGTTTTTCTTATCGTGAGCGGCATCCCCAGGTATTTGCACGGGAAGTTGGCATTGGCACATCCAAGGGAAGATGAGACCAGATCCATTTTCTCCTGAGAGCATCTAATCGGTAAGGCCACACTCTTGGCCATGTTGACAGCTAGGCCGGAGGCCTGCCCAAATAACGCAAGTATTTCTCGGCGCGTCCTTGTTTCCAGCTCATTCGGTTTGAAGAACACCACGACATCATCCGCGGACATAGATACACGCTGCTGCAATCCGTTCCGCACCAGAGGTGCCAATAAACCTCTCTCCATGGTAAACTTGAACATGGCCCTTAGAGGCTCCATACACACGATGAAGAGCATAGGTGATAGAGGATCACCCTGCCTTAGACCCTGACATGCAAGGATTGGTTCGCCAGGAATGCCATTCACCATAATCCTTGTCGAGGAGGTTGCCAACAGCCCACAAATCCATGCAATCCACTTTTCTCCGAAACCAAAACGCCTCAGAACCTCGATGACAAAAGGCCAGCTGATCGAGTCAAAAGCTTTGGTAATGTCCAACTTCAGAAGAACCATTGGGGATTTCAACACGTGCAGACGTCGTGCCGTGCATTGAACAAGCATGAAGTTGTCATGCAAGGAGCGTCCCTTAATGAACGCACTTTGGTGCTGCCCGATGAGCTTTGGTAGATCCTCCGCAAGCCGAATTGCCAGAACTTTGTCAAAGATTTTGATGGGTCCACTTATGAGGCTAACCGGCCGGTACTCCTTGATGTCCATAGCGTCGGCCTTCTTTGGTAACAGCGTCACCAGGGCCTTGTTGATTGCAGCCATGCCCCGCATGTCCTCCCTATGAAACTACTCGAGAGCCCTCATGAAATCCACCCTCACAATGTGCCAGCAAGTTGCATAAAACCTGCCCGTGAAGCCATCGGGCCCCGGCGCCTTATCCAGAGGCATGCCTTTGATGGCTTTGCGAACTTCCTCTTCCGTGAATGGTGCCTCAAGCCTTGACAGATCCATAGATGGTAAGTCCCGCGCATCCAGGTTGATATTGGCTTCTCTAGCCCCTGTTGTTCCCATCAGACCCTGAAAATATATATCCACCGCATCCGCTATCCTCTCCTGCCCAGTGAAGATCTCACCATTGTGTTGCATGACAGTTATAGAGTTTTTCCTCTGTCTATGTCTCGCGTGCCTTTGGAAGAAAGCAGTGTTTGCGTCCCCAACCTTTAGATGAAGCAGGCGCGATCTTTGCCTCGCGGTCATTCGTTCCAAAGAGCAAACCCCTAGCAATTTCCTCTTTAACAGTTTGCGGAGTCCGTGCTCTTGGTCGGACAACGCTCTAGATTCTGCCGCCACGTCTAGTCTTGAGATGATTTCCATTGCCAAAGTAATCTAGAGACGGGTGTTGCCAATCCAACGATCGCTCCAACTTTGCAAGGCCTTCGCCGTGATCCGCAGCTTGTTGTCTAGCACTTGAAACGGGTTGCCCATGGAAGGGATGGACTGCCACGCCTGTTCCACCGTGTCCAAAAACCCTGCTGCTTTGGGCCAGAAGCACTCGAATTTGAAGCGGTGGCCCACCTCAAACTCCGCGTCCAAGTCTACTAGCAACGGGCAGTGGTCCGAGACTGCCGTACCGAGAGTAGTAAGTAGACTCCTGGGGTAAATATCCTCCCAACAGTTAGTTACGAAAACGTGGTCTATTTTCTCCATCATTGGGTTTCGACGTTCATTACTCCACGTGTAGCGCCTTCCATTAAGGTACAGCTCTTTGAGCTCAAGCCGATTAAGCATGGCCCTGAATCTAGCCATCATGCGCCTATTGGACGTGGCCTTATTCTTGACCTCCGGATTAACAAGCAAGTTGAAATCGCCCACAATCGCCCACGGCCATGCATGCAGGTCACGGACATCACGAATCTCCTCAAGAAAATTCACCTTTTCTGCATCACCTTGTGGCCCATAAACTCCAGTAAGCCACCACAAAGGCAGCCCTTCCTGTTTGATGAGTGCCGTAAGGGTATTCGGCGTTAAGTGTCGATTGGTGACGGACACCACCAAGTGATTCCATGCAAGTAGAATTCCACCTCTAGTGCCCACCGCTGGAACGTAATAAAAATTCCCAAATCTATTGCCAAGGGTTTGTCGTACAATATCATCCGAAATGACCTCCATCTTTGTTTCTTGAAGACACACTAAATCCACTTTGGCCGCATCTACCGCTTGAAAGATGGTATTCCTACGTGCCGGCGAGTTGAGCCCTCTCACGTTCCACACCAGGATTTTAGGAGGTTGCGTTGTCATTTTAGCTTCCCACATCCACCATGGTACTAGGGACTAATGGCCCTCCACCACCATATCATCATCTCCTTGAAGAGGTAAGATGGACTCCTCCCAACCAAACAAAGCCAAGATCGCCTTGACATGGCAGTCCATGAGCGGCTTGTCGAACAGCCTTGCGTAAGCTTCTAGGGTGTCATCGCTTATCAGATCAGCCTCATTTGTGAGACATAATTTCTTGATCAGGACAGCCTGCTGTTTCGAAGCTCGAGAGCCCCGGCCTCCCTTGGCAAGCCGCACGCTACGCCTGGGAGTTGTCACTAGCGCCCTCTTCTGGCATGGCCTTCGCTGCCTCGTTGCCAGGCCCCTGGATGCGGGCTATTCCAGGATGGGCGTGATGCTACCCCTGAGCTCTGCACAAATCTGGACTACCCTGTCCCGAGGAGATGAGTCCGGAATAGCAAGGGTGGGCGGCAAATCCGGTTCCTCAAGATGCTCAGAAAGGCTAACCAAAAACCATCCATTTCCTCCCGTGCATGGCTGTGTCACATCCACATGCAGCTCGGGCCCCACCAGTCCCTCCACAGATTCCAACTGGTGAGGCAAATCCACCAGTAAGGAACTGCCACAGTTGTCGCTGTCAAAATCCTCCTCGGTCGGGGCGCATGTCTCCTGCAGCGGGCTTTCCTCCACATGGGAGAGGCGCAGCTCCCAATCACCCACTCTGATCCCAGGCGAATCTCCTGTGCCCACTGGGCTACCAGGCCCCACCACCTGACGCGACACAGTCTGGCCCAGCGCTGTCCGCCCAGCCATCGCCTCGGGCGGCGCAAACTCTCCTTCCGGTTGGTTGATCGAAGACACCGAATTTTCTCGAACCAATAGCCTTGGCACACAGCCCGCGCGGCCACCCCTCTGGTGACCAGCGGGGCCGACCCTGCTTTCCACCGACGGGGCCTCCATGTAGTCGAAGCTCCTACAACGCGCTCCACCACCAACGGCCGTTCCACGCTGACCTCACCCACGATCAGCGTCGCGTCAGTCGTATCATCCGAATCAGCCACCGTACAGTCCACCCGGTCCTGTTGACTGACCACCCACATCATTTCCTAAAATGATGATCTCATTATTAACTATTCTCGCAAAACCGTGGTTTCGAAGTCCACCACCCTACTGCGGCTGCGCCGGCGAGGAGGCCGAGTCCGCCAAAGAAGATTCCGGCGATGCCCTGGATGGCGGCGTCGGTGGACCCCCGTTCGCATCACCACGGCCTCCACTACCATCGTCATCAGCATAAGACGGGGAGGGGGCGGCGGTGGAGGTGGAGGTGCCGCCCCGGCCAAATCGTCCACCCGAATCGCATCACCAACCTGGCTGATAGAAACCGGGTACCACAGAGCATCATCCTGCTTCCCCGCGGCCATGGCTTGCTCGCCGCGCCTGCCCTGCTCTTCCACCACGAGAATGCGCTTGGCTGGGATCCTCGCCGGGTCATCCGTCCGCAGCCAGACCTTGAACTCTGCCATATCATTGCGGGACGCCGTGAAAGACGCAACCTTGATCACAAAACCGAGCCCGTGCAGTAGCACCTCCGCAGTCCGCCGCGTCCAGGCATTCGCCGGCACCCCACGGAGCGCGAGCGGCACTAAGAAGGGCATGGAAATTCCCGTTGCCCGTGCACGGCGAGACCACGGCGAGAACACCAGGTCGAAGAGCGGCGTCCCAGCGCGGCCACGTCTGAGCACCCTGTTCCTCAGCTCAACTGATCTGCACAAGACAAGAAAATCCTCTGGATAGTACTCTCTGATTGACATGTCGTCGGGCAACAGCTCGAGATCTTCCACCAAAACAGCAGCCGCCGAGGCCAGATCCGCAGCCTGATGCGAACCCACCACGGTCACAACCATCGCCCTGGACAGCTCCTCTTCCAGAGCCCATAAGTCCGGACCGGACTCCAGGAAGACGCAGTCCACTTGATCTTCCACCTGCGTGCGCGAGAGCACCGGTGACACCACCGGCTCAAACGGGACCAAAAGCCAGGGCCTTGAACGCTGCCCGCCGATTCCTCGCGAACGATTTGGCTCCACGAGACGCCGAGGCGGACCGCCCCGGCTGGCGGAGGCCCAGGCGGCGGTGGGGGCAGCCGCGACGGAGGCGGCGACTGCCGGCCCGGCCGAGCGGCCACGGTGGGCGGCACCGACGAGGGGGGGGGCGCTGGCGCAGCGCCGGGGGCGCGCGGGGAGGATCCGCCAGCGAAGGACTCCGAGGGCTTCGGCGCGGGTTGGTGCAGAACCTGGAGATGTGGTCGTGCTCGCCGCATCGCAGGCACACCGGCGGATTCGTGCATTGGGCAGAGATGTGTCTGTCACTTCCACAGTTGTAGCAGCAGCCAATCAGCTCGGCCGGTATGCGGCTCCTTGGGGGCCGGGAGGAGGGGAGGATGTTCGGCCAGCGGCCCGGCGGAGAGCGCCTCGCCGGCGCCGGAGGCGGACGCAACTCAGGACTAGCCATCCGGCGAGCAGGCCGGGACTGCCACGCCTCGGCCGCCGCAGCAGTCACCGGTGCAGGGGGACGAGACGGAGCGCCGTGCACGATGGGACCCCGCGCCGTGCCGACGACGTCCGGGACAAGGACGAGCGAGCGCAGCGCCGGCCTAGCCGGAGCAGGAGGTGGGGAAGGGAGGGCGGAGGAGTCCGACGATGCCGCCGAGAGCCACACCCGCGAGGCCATGGTGGCCGCCGGGTCCGGAGCGGAAGCCGGCGGGGTTTGGTAGGCGCCGGGGCCGGAGTGGCCGCCGGCGCAAGGCAGAGGCGTGGGGGCGCGGGGGAGCGGGTTGACCAGCAGCTAGCAGCTGTTGTGGTGGCTGCTACTCCCTCCGTTTCAAAATAGACGACTCAACTTTATACTAACTTTGTACTAAAGTTAGTACAAAGTTGAGTTATCTATTTTAAAAATAGATGACTTAACTTTATATTAACTTTGTATTAAAGTTAGTACAAAGTTGAGTTATCTGTTTTAAAACGGAGGAAGTATTAGTGTACCTGCTATTAGAGTACGTATAGTTGCACAACAAAATTCAGTTAACGGCATGCTTCGGTCGGCTCCAAACTAGCTAGTGCGTGCACCACCATCCAGCAAGCTAGACACGGCTAGACTTGACTCCAAGGCAAGCAAGACCAGACCAGGATGCCACTACCCCTAAACCGGCCCTGAAAAGGCCATGGCGCCGGTTTCCGGCCACGAATTTTTGTTCTCCGGTCGGCCTGTCGCCGCCGTGCCAACTCCGGCGTTGACGCGAAACAGCAATGGTACGTATAACGTACGACCCTCGCTTTCACTTACCACTCTGTACTCCCCGAATCTCTACTGCCCAACTAATGTACCGCCCCTGACTGTTCCCGATTCATTGACGATCTTTAATTAATCAAACCCCCTGTCCTCGACAGTACCGCACAAGATCTGATCTTCCGTGCCAAAGCTCTGCAATTTTAGCTTGCAAGTGAAGACCAGCTGCTGCTACATGAGCCTTCTAGATAACGTACTGTACGCTGAGGAATCGCGTGAACAACCGCGACCAATTAAATCGATCGGCGGTTGCTCACGAAGCTCGCGGTTGCGAAGCAAGTTTTGCATGGAGAGAAGGCCATCTGTCTATTAACTTTTGACAGAATGTGATCTACGTTGGCAGCCGTGTTTTACACGGTGCATTCAGTTCAGTGGCCAACTTTTCACCGGCTACCAACCCTAGCCCTCACGGCGCCTGCTTTCCTTCACGTCAATTCCATGCATGCTTTACCTTTTCTTAACTCTTACTGTCCTTTTCCGGTACAAACAAAACATTTACCACCTACCTCTGTATGGATTCTGATCAAAACGATACCATTCCAGACTGCAAAGAACCAAATTTGCATGACAAAACGAAGGATCAGACAGAGTGATCACTCATCAGTCTGAGTCAGCTTCATATCATAATCATAGTATAAGGGAAAGAGGGCCCCTCTTACTGCTGACAGTGACACTGAAACTCGGAACCGATGCTGCAAGCTGCCGGCCCACGCTGGGCGCTCGAATGGTTCCTCCTGTCCACGTGGTTTCTGGTTAATTATTGTTCACAATGCTCACGCTATAATTCAGATTTACGAGTCAACATTATGATGAACCTAACCTGAGAGTTCCTGACCCTCTGGTCTGGGCGTCCGTACATTACGCCGACCACGTTCAGCACCTTGCTATTCTCTCTGTTCACTTTTATAAGGTCTTGAAGACATTTCAGATAAGGTACAAAATAGCTCATTTTTAGTTGTCTGAAATGACTTATAAAAATGAACGGAGGGAGTAGTATATTTGTTTTCCTCCATCGCCATCAATCAATAATTGATGCACACAAGAAATAATAGTGAGTAAAAAGTTTTACTTCCTCCGTATGTCCTATGTAAATTAAAAAAAAAAACGTCTTACATTTTAGTATAGAGGTTGTATTTTCGAACCAGGCTTTTCCATTGCATTTGCTACGAAACTAACGATGGTGATTGACGGAATAACAATATATTCTTGGTGCCATTTCCGGCGACGTACACAAGACGAAGTACGGCACCATACATCATACCACCCGGTTGTTGACCTGTATTTATTGAAAATTATCATCTCTTTTTCCCTCGAGAGCAACAGCTTAATCTTAATCCGGCACTTAACCCGGCAAGGTTTGACATATGCTCCCCATACAAGAGGTTAGCTTCTCATCCTACGGTTGCTGCTAGTATGTTAGGTATTTTAACAGGCTTTATTATGCCTACCTCAACGTCTATACAAATGACACTGTATGAGAAATAATGTTCTTTGAAATGGCGTCCAATCATCAAAGGCGGGGGCAGGGAAATAGGATGCAAGAGACGCCACCGAATATGGGGAAGGATGGTGGCATCGGCGACGTATGATCAGCTTACCAGAGGAGAAGTTGGCCAGAGGACAAAAATATCAATGCGTCTGCTGATAGGGGCGATGTCTATCTCAATCCCAGAGAAACAAATGACGCCATCGTTAAAACTCCAATAGCTGACTCCTTCATTACAAGATTTAGACATCTTCCCTCGAGCAACCGCCGAATCTACGGCAACAAAAAATGTTTATGTAGTTCTTCTCAATAAAAATGCGAGGGGTATTAGTGCAGTTGGTTTACTAATTAGTTTTACCATTCATGAAAAATGCGAGGGGTATTAGTGCAGTTGGTTTACTAATTAGTTTTGCCAAAAGAAAAAGGTAGGTCTACCCTGCACCTGGTAGACCGTAGACCTACTAGAGCAAAAGATCTCTTTAGTCACTATAAATGATAGGATTATTTAGAATTGTAGTGGGGCAGGGAAGAAAGGCATGGTTCCTTTCTTAGGCCTTGTTCGGAGACCCGCCACTCCACCACTCCACTTCCGGAGTTGGAGTCAAAAGGCACGGAGCTGGGAAAGAGATGCTCCAGCTCCTCATATTTTTAGGAGTTGGAGTGACTCCGAACAGGGCCTTCAAGAAATCAAGAAGAAAACTTACAAGGGCATCTTCAAAGCTGATCCCCAAATTTGCTCCGGCATTCGTCCGCGAATAGGGTACCAGTTTGCGGACACGGGTGCGGGAGACAGTCATCTAACGTTGTTCGCATATATTTCAAGTCGGGTTTCAACTAACTGGACGAAATTCATACAAACACAGTGGATTTCATCAAAGTTTGGATAGAAAAATAGCACAAATCATCCATACATAGCATGCAAATAAGTCTAGTACAAAAATAGTTCAAATTCAACCACATTAATCGGATGTTCAACAAGTTTTTTATAAACGGATCATGTCGTCCCACACATATTTCTCTGCCGCGCGCAATGGCCACCTTGCCTCCAGCCGACCAACCGCATCACAAAACTTGGTGACGGAGGTATGGATGGCGTACCATCGATACCATAACGACCAGATATTGCATTGTTGGATGATGTGCATGTCGCAAGGCGCAATGTGCTTTTGTGCGTGAAACGAATCATCCACATGCTGCCAGAAGATCCCTCCTCTGCTCGTGCCTACGAAATCTGCGGATACGACCAACCGCGCATCACACAACAACTCATCCTTCATGGTTGAGTACCCCACCATCCTTCGCACTCTAAAAAACGACATGGTGTTCGAAAATAAGCTCAACGGCATTTGACTGAATACCTAACGGGCGTGGTGTTCGCGATGGACGATGTCGACAGGGGGGCAGAGTGTACCTGCCTATGGACGGGTCCTGGGTGGATGACGCCATCGTAAAAGACGAGCGGGCGCATCGGTGCTGGTTGCGGATGTCCGTCAATGTGTGTGCCGGGCGAAGAGGTACAACGATGGCATTGGCAGAGGAGGGTGCAGATGCAAAGCAAGGGGGGAGAAGGGCCGGAATGGAAGAAAATGGCACCGTGAGCGGGGATTTAGTGGACCAGGGGTGTCAGAGTCCTACGTGGTTGTTTTCCGGACTCCCACAAAGCCCCCCAACTTTGTTTCCACTTTGCGGGAAAAAGTGTGTTCAGATCGCTCGATGGACCGATTCAGGTCCGCGTTGGATGGCACAACATGTTTGGATAGGGCGGTACGGACGTATGCGGCGGGGTCAGCGTTGGACATGCCCTAAACCGGCCTTCTTTATAAAGTTTGATCCTGCTATGAATTTTAAGTGGGAATGGATTCCTTCCATTGGTAAGTATGGGGCATTTTGTGTGGTTTAAGGCGTGAGAAGCTCGAGGTGATTGGTATGTAGTAAACATATTTCGCAAATTATTTTTTTTATAAGAAATTTGGAAGTGGGTTCTCCTTGTTGTATATGGAGTTTTCCAATCATCGAATGATAAGCTTTTTGATCGTAATCTTTACCATACACATCAGCATCTAGCTGACCATTCGTGGGCATAAGTGTTTTGAAGCCCTTATGATTGCAATCTTGCATACTGAACTTCTTCAGACAGTCTCTCAGATATTTCTCTTGAGAGATAAAAATGCCACTTTTCTGTTGACGAATTTGTAGTCCAAGAAAAACTTAAGTTCACCCATCATAGACATTTCATATTTCTCGGGCATCATTCACATGAATTCCATGCTGCAAGCATTGTTTGTACAGCCAAAGATAATATCATCCACATATATTTGACACACGAATAGATCACCATTAATAGCACGTGTGAAAGAGAGTGGATCATGTCTTAAACCCTTTTTTTGAGCAGAAACTTCTTCACAACTTTGTAATCAGTGATGTCTTTGGCACCGAGACCTTGCAACTCATTCGCAATGTCACTCGGCCGATTGAAGGTTTGTTGATAACTTTCATTTCCAATTCTCTTGAACCAATTGAACTTCGCACGAAGGGTATCAATGCGAGCTTCTTTCTGAGTTGAAACACCTTCATTGATCTTCTCAAGGATGTCCCATAATTCCTTCGCAGTTTCACACTGGCGATAGCAAAGAAACTGAGCACGAGAGAGATGGCCACCAATTTCATCTTTGGCCTTAGCATCCATCTACATAACTTTCTTCTCGTGGTCAGTGGGAACTTGAGGCACTTCAACTGTGAACCCATTCTGTACCATATCAAATCTTGTCATCAATTGCTCATAGACGGATCTTCATCTTCTCTTTCCAGAAAGGGTAGTCTGTCCCATCAAAGATGGAGATTTTGAGGTGCGGCTTGTAGCTTACTGAAGACGTACTTAAACTCCAAGGTTGTTAGACAAAAATAAGCAGAGCAAAGGAGTACCTTGCTCTAATACCAATTGTAGGAACGAAGTATGTCTACCAAAGGGGGTGAATGGGAGTTTTAAATTTTCTTCAGAAACATCAAAACTCTCGGAACCCAGCAGCGGAGCGAACGAAATTAAACTACAGTGAGCGAATACAGACTAGCAAACATGAAGTAACATCATGCATAAAAAAGAATCACATGATCGAATCTTATCATACAGATCAGAACGAATGAAAAGCTAGAGACGAGATAACCAATGATGCTCGACGGTGATAAGGTATTTGCTAGACCAGTTTGCCCTTCTGCAAAAGGACTACTGTCGGTGTCAAAACCGGCGGATCTCGGGTAGGGGGTCCCGAACTATGCGTCTGAGGTCGATGGTTGCAGGAGACGGGGGACACGATGTTTACCCAGGTTCGGGCCCTCTCTATGGAGATACTACCCTACTTCCTGCTTGATTGATCTTGATGAATATGAGTATTACAAGAGTTGATCTACCACGAGATCGTAATGGCTAAACCCTAGAAGTCTAGCCTGTATGACTATGGTAATGAGTATCTATTTTCCGGACTACACCCTCCGGTTTATATAGACACCGGGGGGTCTAGGGTTACATAGAGTCGGTTACATAAGAAGGAATCTTCATAGTTGGTCGCCAAGCTTGCCATCCATGCCAAGGAGAGTCCAATCCGGGCACGGGTACAGTCTTCGGCCTTCACGTCTTCACAGCCCAATAGTCCGGCCCATGGATAACAGGTCGGACGCCCGAGGACCCCTTAGTCCAGGACTCCCTCAACTACGTCTGGTTGGAGGGGTTATGACTTAACATGGAAGATAAACTCTCTTCGCCCTATTCTCCTCAACAATTGGTTCGTCAACCAATGTTGATTACTCGTGGTAGATGCTCAAGGTGATCTTCGAACCTTTACAGACTTCTTCGAGAACCACAATTACTCTTGGTCTCTGAAGAGATTGACACCTAACCGTCTAGAGAGTCTGCAGCTCTTAAGAGTAATAGGTGGAGCGTACTAGACTTACACTCGAGTGATGCTAAACCACTATCTCATTTTTTGGCTCTGGGTTTTTTCTCTCAGTGGATTTTAAACTCAAATCAGTCGGGAGAGAGGGTTGCTCAACTAACTCTCGGAATCAAATGGAGCAGCCACCGGACAAAGCCGGTGCGGGTGGCTATTTATAGCTGCAACCTTCCCTGATGGGAATGACCATTTTAGACACACTGTCCAGCCAATGGCCAACCGATACGTTCTCAACGGTCGGATTTTGAGAGCAATGGTAACATTACTTGAGTAACAAGTAATGCTAACTCTTCGGCCAGAGATAAATCTCTCGCGGCGAAGAAGATCATAGTCTCTTGCTAACAAGTATTTGCTCGGAACACAAAGAGATTTCTCTCTCAACTCACATAGGATTGGGTTTAGCATCAGAGAATCAAAGTTTCGAACACTATACCCCTCTTAATAGTACAGTGGTCCTATGACTCAATAAAGAGATAGAAGAACAACAAAATAAATGCTATGTCTTCAACTTCTCGGCTGTAGTCAATTCCTTCGGACATCACCGAACCAATTGCTTTGCGTCAACAGGTTTGGGGGTCACTCTCAACATCATAATCTTCGGTGATAATCCTCGCCGCTATGCAGGAGATTATCTTTGGAGTTTGTACCAAACTCCTCATGACTCCAGAGACCTGTTACTTTGTGTGCACTAGCAAACACATCAGTCCCTTACTGTTTATGTCAACGATCTCCAAAACATAAAGAGGCAAATTATTGCACCAACAGCTGGGATGTTGTTTGCTTTGATCTTTTCAAGCTTTTGAGTGTTTTTTAGCATTGCTACCTCTTGAGCACGGCGTTGGTTTTTCCCTTGAAGAGGAAAGGGTGATGTAGCAAAATAGCGTAAGTATTTCCCTCAGTTTTTGAGAACCAAGGTATCAATCCAGTAGGAGACTACACGCAAGTCGCCTCGTACCTACACAAACAAATAAGAACCTTGCAACCAACGCGATAAAGGGGTTGTCAATCCCTTCACGGCCACTTGCAAAAGTGAGATCTGATAGAGATAGTAAGATAAATATTTTTGGTAATTTTATAATAAAGATTGAAAGTAAAGATTGCAAAGTAAAATAGATTGGAAACTTATATGATGGAAAATAGACCCGGGGGCCATAGGTTTCACTAGTGGCTTCTCTCAAGATAGCATAAGTATTACGGTGGGTGAACAAATTACTGTCGAGCAATTGATAGAAAAGTGCATAGTTATGAGAATATCTAGGCATGATCATGTATATAGGCATCACGTCCGCGACAAGTAGACCGAAACGATTATGCATCTACTACTATTACTCCACACATCGACCGCTATCCAGCATGCATCTAGAGTATTAAGTTCATAAGAACAAAGTAACGCATTAGGCAAGATGACATGATGTAGAGGGATAAACTCAAACAATATGATATAAACCCCATCTTTTTATCCTCGATGGCAACAATACAATACGTGTCGTTTCCCTTTCTGTCACTGGGATCGAGCAATGCAAGATTGAACCCAAAGCTAAGCACTTCTCCCATTGCAAGAATGATCAATCTAGTAGGCCAAACCAAACTAATAATTCGAAGAGACTTGCAAAGATAACAAATCATACATAAAAGAATTCAGAGGAGATTCAAATATTGTTCATAGATAATCTTGATCATAAACCCACAATTCATCGGATCTCGGCAAACAAACCACAAAAAGAATTACATCGAATAGATCTCCAACAAGATCGAGGAGAACTTTGTATTGAGATCCAAAGAGAGAGAAGAAGCCGTCTAGCTAATAACTATGGACCCGAAGGTCTGAACTCACACATCATCGGAGAGGCTATGGTGTTGTAGAAGCCCTCCGTGATCGATTCCCCCTCTGGCGGAGCGCCGGAAAAGGCCCCAAGATGGGATCTCACGGGTATAGAAGGTTGCGGCGGTGGAAATAGGGCTTCGTGGTGCTCTCGGATGTTTTCGGTGTAGGGTAACGCAGCACAAAACAAAAAAATTCGACCTACGCACCAGCCCAGGACCACTATGGAGACTGCATACATGGTTTGATCTTTTTCGTTACCGACTCGTAGCGCAACGGAAGTAGAGTCGATGACGAACGGCGGTGCAGATCCCCGCAGCTAGGATTTACAACCTCCCAACCGCGAGGATGTATACCCTCATCCGCCCCACGGACAGCCCTCCGGGAGGCGGTCGGGCAGTCCCTCGGACGGTGTCGCGGACAGCCCTTCGGGAGGACCATCAAAACTCGGACGGTCACTCGGACAGCCCTTCGGGAGGATTCACAGAACTCGGACCGTCACTTGGACAGCCCTTCGGGAGGCACTCTCAAAACAGCCCCTCGGGCAAAAGGATCGAAACTACAACCTCTCTACGGGGTTGCACACATACTGTGTCATCTAACCGACAGGGCTTCGCCGTCCAGAACTAGTTCCTGCCGGAACCCAGACAGCCTTTCGGCTCTACGAAACTATTTCGCTGGGAGGGAGAGAGAAGCCAGATCATGCATGGCACTTGTATGTGAGAAGAGTGAGTGTGGAGGGCTGCCCCTCCACCTCTATTTATAGGAAATCCCAAGGGGTAGGGTAGTTTAACACAAAAACCCAAAATGCACATGAATGAAGTCCTTCCTCAAGGGCATAAGAGCGAAACCAAGGAACAAGAGGGGCTCCAAGGTGGAGCCCCAAGTGTGGCCGGCCACACCCCTTGGGGGGCCCCCAGGAGGGCCTCCCAATCCATCCATGTCATCCCTAGATCTTTTGAGTAAAGCCCCAAAAGTGGCTTTCCATAAAATATCCCAAAAAGCACTTTCACTATTCACGACGACATTTTTCAGCGTCCGTTCGAACTGAAAATATTTATGTGGGCTTAGAACATTGCCAGTACCCACCATAATAATTTTCAACGCGTTCTGGAACAATTCCAGTTTAGTGATTTTCATCTGCGAAAAGCATCTGAACCGGTTCCTGCAGCTTCGGAACATTTCCGGTTTTTATTTGTGAAAATTCCAAAAAGTTTCCAAAATGATTCTGGCACCCTCCAACAATTATCAGGCATGTGCTGAAACCATTTTGACTTAATGGCATACCCCGAAACAACTTTTTCGGTTTCACCGAAACTCATCCGGTGACCTCTCTCTGCGGAACTTTTCCGCTGTCCGAAACTTTTTGGTGATTTTCTCTCAGACTCCCTGTCTAGTATTCAGCAGATAGATGACCCTTAAGCATGTGACCCTATAGGTTCGGTGAAGTATAGACATGACCCAGAACCCCTTCCGATCAATGATCAACATCGGAGCCGTGGACACCCATATTCACCCCTATACCCACACGAATAAATATTCGAGTGAACCTCCAGTTGCAGTGAGCTATTCCTGTTGCTTCGCGATATGTCACAAACACCCGAGGTCAGATTTATTGCATCCCCATGGACGAACAATTTGTCCATCACGCAAGTTACCTCGTTACCAGTTTTGTTCTCTTTTCTCGTTTCCGTGTTCCGGCATCCCAGTGATCAAATCACAAGGCGTCTGGCCAGAGGATTATGGATATCGTAACACCGAGAGGGCCCGAGAATATCTCTCCATCGTCGGAGGAGCAAATCCCAAACTTGAGCTATCAAGTTACTTGACATACTTTTCCATGAACCCGTAAGCCGCCGTAATAGCCACCCATTTACGGATGACGTTTAACAAACCTCAAAGTTCATGAAGCAAGCATGAAGAAACTCGATACTCTCACGGTCTAAGGAATCATGCAAACGTTAACCATCTCTGTGTTGTGTACCATTAACTTGTGACGAATGAAGCTCATAGCATAACATCAATCCGGGTCGATTCAGCACAAATGTTCTCTTAACATTGTGCCCTCAAAGTTGCTGGCATTGACATGCCCATGATCAGGAAAACAGAACCATCATGCAACACTCGAGCTAGTCTTAGAGGCCAGACTAAGAATACTTCTTACCGTTTATTATTCCACACGTGCATATGAGTCTTCCTCCGAGCCTCGTGTTATTGCAGACTCGAGAACCATAGCAGTTATAGCATGGAACATAAACATAATTATGAACTTGGAGATAAATAATATCATTTATTATTGCCTCTGGGGCATATCTCCTACAGACTCCCACTTGCACTAGAGTCAATAATCTAGTTAATGCTAATGCACTTCACACCTGTGGCACACCGGTGTAAATATGCTTGGCTTGTGGTATAGCCTGATATCCAACGAATCTGACGACTTCAGCTCCATGTGTATCTTTGCATATCCTCGCGTTTTTACGCTTTCACAAAATATTGTGTGGACTTGGCTTGGTATGTATGCGAATCACAGGTCGAACCTGGATTCCTCAGACTGAGTTATGGAGCAACTACTTGCAGTAGTGTCCCATTAACAAAAGCCATCTTGGAACCACACTAAGTTCATGAATAAACTATATGATTCAACATCTTCTTTGTCGCTTTAAAAGCGGCAACATACTTTGCCTTTGTTATAGAATTCACCACAGTAACTTGTTTGAACAAATTCCAACTAACCGTGCCACCATATTGTGTGTTACACAAAACCCTTAACTTAAATCGAAAATCGCATGGAGAAAAGATGAAGACTATTTCGATGTAACATTTTACAACGAACTCTTCATGATCGCCGCTTGAGAGAAAACATATCATCAGTACTTACTCTAGTACTCAATGACATCTTTCACTGTTGTCCAATGATCAGTACTTTGATCACTTTAGTATCCATACTCGCAACACCTTGGGAGTATCGGACATATCTGGTTGTTTTACATACCATGGAATACATGATTAATCCAAACAAAAAAGTGTGTGGAATCTGCATCATGTATTTTGCTCATCAGTGTTTTGGGACACCGAGTCTTGCAAAAAACTCTTCCATGTGACTCTGGCAAGAATCACTCCTTGGCAGTTTTAAATGCTAAAAGGTTTTAGCACCTTGTCAATATGTATTAATTGCTTAGCCCTATTAGGTAAATCTATCTCCATAGATCATTATGCCTAATATTGAGGCTATTTAGCCTAAGCACTTCATCAAAAAACTATTTTCAAATGAAGTCCTAATTCGTGTCAAGAAATTTATTTCCAATTAACAATGTGTCAAGCACACAAGGTTTTTAGAAATATTATTATGCTCCCACTTACTTTCTTGAATTACAAGCATCTTTGTTACCCATTGATGAAGTCAAACCCCTTTGACCATTTCATCAAAGCACGAAGATTCCAACTCCATTTTGCTCTCTTCTGTCCATCGCTGGAACTCTGAAGTTTGCACCCTTACTAGCATCCTCTGGATAGACAAAATTCCTTGGACTATAACACATGTAAGTCCTTGGTTTCATTTCCATCAGATGGAAATCCTATTGTCATCCATGTTTCATATCTCATGATTGAAATATGTATTAATTGCTAGTTCAACCCGAACCGACTTTAAGCATCGCTACGATGAAAACAACCTCATCGTAGTCAACTCTTGAACTTGTCATTTCAACAAATCGAGCTTTATGGATAAAACATTTTTATCCGTATCAGTTTTAAGTTCCATAAATATTCGTTAGACTCTAAGTCTTCCGAAAGGTGTATCAAGGTTTTAATCTTGAATCACTTATATGGAAACTAACTCGGGTTGTATTGGCATTTAGCCAATTCCGGAGTCAGGGCCCATCAACGCTTCCTTGTGTATCGTAGGTATAGTGTTGTCTAACAACAATATCTCGTTTGCGCACCTGAGAGGTTTGCACGAGCCTTGCCTACGTGGTTCGGCTGCAAGTTCGACCGAAGTTCATACATTTTATTGTAGAGACTTCCGTATCAGTCACAGTAGGAAACTCTGGAATTACTTCCAAGGTCTCTTTCCTTTGATCTGATAAGAAAGATGTTGTTTATCTCGTCGAGTTGCACTATTCTCCCACTCACCTTTTTGAAAGAACCATTCTCTTTAAAAGCACACCGTTTCGCGGCAAATCTATTTGCCTCGGTATAGTGAGGGAGGAATACCCAACATTTTGGTATAACCTACAAAGTAGCACTTGTCTGATTTGGAATAGGTTTGTAACCTTTTACACAAGCCCCACATTCCAAATGTTAAGAAAAGATATAACATGGTTGGGCGTACCATACCATGGCTTCATTTCAACAGACCCGATGTAGCTCTTTTCAGTGTAAAAGCCGCAGTCTCTAAAGCATCACTTTAAAAGGGATAATGGCAAATTTATTTATGTCATCTTTGACCTTACCATGTCATAAATGGTTAGATTACATCTCCACGGAATTTCCACTTGCAGTGGTGTTCCGGGAGGTGCAAGTTATGAAACCCGTTTACAACTCATCAGACATTCGCTAAACATGTAACTCAAATATTCCTTTGTGCAATCAAATTGCAGAAACATAATTTTCTTGTTACATAATTTCTACTTCATTTTTGAAAACCTTTCGAATGATTTCAAAAGATCCAGACTTACGTCTCATCAAGTAAATATCCATATATCTACTTGAGTCATTTCTGAAGATAAATAAATCCACCACTAACAACACTTATCGGACTACACACATCAAATGTATGGTCACTAATAAGTTTTTTGTTCGTTCCTTATGGCCTGTGAACGGTATTTTAGTCACTTCACTTTTCGGAGGAAAGTTGCAAGTGTCAGATGATTCAAAATCAAAAAGACTTCAAAATCCATCATAATGGAATTTTCCATGCGGGTTTCTCCAATGTGACCAAATGTAGTGCCACACTTGTGTGGTATTCTTTTAGTCTTGCGACATTTAGCGTCAGTTTTATGGATGTATCATATTACCATCAATATTCATAGCATACATCCCATCTTGGATGGAAGCATGGCCCTTCACTTTATTCATAATACTTAACAACAATTGTTGTTTTTATGAACAACTCTTTTGCAACAAACATTGTGCAATGGGCTAGAGTGTATGAAACTCTAAAATGAATTATGAAAGTAAACCCAGAGGTATTGTATTATTATCAATATTCATAACATACATCTCATTCATAATGAAAGTATGGCCCTTGTGTTATTCATAACATCGAACATAAAAAGTTCTCTTATGAACAACCTTCTTGCAAGATACCTTATGCAATGGGCTAGAGTTTGTAAAACTCTAAATGAATTATGAAAATAAATACAGACGACAATACACCGATGGAAGGTATAGTAACATTTACTATGTTTCCCTGTGTATACCTTAACCTCATTTCTGGCTAGTCTTTTTAGGCCATAGTAGCTCTTACAATGATTCACAATTGAATGCAATCGAGCGGGTATCTTTGTGATTAACTCACAATACCCAAGAGTTAGTGATTAACATGTTTAACCATAATTCCCAAGAACTATATCTTTGACCAGCCTACTATACATCAAAAACTTGTATGACATTCATACATGAGCTGGATATTCCAGTCATCTTTCTTTCTGCCTTTATACTTCTAACAGTTTAACTTTTAGTATTTCTCCTACTCGCAAAAGAAGCACCCAACTTAAGAGTGGCGTTAGCCCCGGACTTCCTAGGTGTGTAAGTCATACTAGCACCCTTTGGACACTTCCTTTCTCTTTAAGTTGTTGTTTTATTCACCTTTCATTATATGACAGGCGTTCTTCTGGATCCCTTTCCCAATAGTCAAATGCATAGTAAACACTTTTACTAATACTTGCAAACAAACATTGCTTTGTTTGTATCTGAAAACAATTTTCAGTTCCATGAATATCATATAACTATCCCAACTTTTGAAGTTTGGGTTTCATGGAAGCAAACATATTCCACTTGACCATAACAGAATTCTAGCTTTTGGATCGAAGGACGAGAGTCACATGATCCATAGCATTAGCGGGAGGATACGGAAAGAATGCGATAGGACAAAGTCCTTCTCGGCACTTTTGAGGACAATCCTCACATTACGTTACCAATCGTAAAGTTTTAACCAGATATTTAACAGCTATTCAATTTTAACAGGGAAGGTGGAAACGCGAGCCATTATTCTACAACTATTTTGCAAGAAACACTTAGAAAGTGTTCATAATTAATTGCACTGAGAATTAAACATGTTAATTCAACAGTGCGCTCCAACTCAAATCAATATCTCTCATAATTAATTTAGAGTGATTCAAGATCCATATTTCTATTCGATGCCATTGACGGGTTCATCACTGATGACACGAATTTCAATCGGTAGGCCAACTTGCCGATCACATCTCTATGTGATTCTTGTTCATATTTCGATGGGCGTGTTCCGAGCTCAGGACTCTCCTGCCTGAACGTCAAAGACAACCAAGTGATCTTGCTGCGAGGTCTGACCTCACCCGCCTCATTCTTCTCGATTCGTTCGTGCTCATGTGTACATGGCGCACCCCGAAAAGATACGAATTTCAGACGGTGCTACACTTGGGTGAACACTAATTACTTTGATATTTTAAGTGAGAGATCACCCTAATAAAAAGCGACTACCGCGCTATCAAGAAGGGTGCATCATAAGGGATTAACATCTCATGCAATTCATAATAGCAAGATATGGTATAGCCCTTTCTGACGGAGAAGTCTTTCATTTCTTCGTCTTCGGCATACGCGTCGGTGTTCACCTTCGCGAAGATTGCCACCACCTTGTTGATCCACCAGATAATATTGCTATCTCTATAGCTAATAAAATAAGTGCATTACTTAAGGCTAACACGCAGGTCATTAAAGTGCAATCGTATGGCTCTAGCCATCATGCCGAATCATGACACACAGGTCATGTTTAATCAATTTACATCATATAGTCATCTCATACATAATCAAATTATTATGAGCATTGCTATACCACATCACATGCACATGCAAACCCTCCTGCAAAACCAAGTTAGACGTTTCTAATCGGTTCATGCAAAAACTTGTTTTTCGTGGCTTCTAAGGTTTCGAAACAAACCGAAGCTACCAACGTCCATCATCAAGTATGATAATTCAAGCGCTAGATTAACTTATCGGGGTGTATGAAACACGAGATAATACAATCTCGAGCCCCACACTGAAATTCGTCATACGCATGACCCCCATGCAGATCATATCTGCATTGCCCTTTAGTCTGCGAAACATCCATCTTTCTTAGACTAAAGTGGAACCCAAAGAACTGTTAGCACTTCGTTGATCTGTCAATCAGCATGCTCAGGAGCAGCATGAAAGGATCGCGGATTGCCAGAACTTTGTTAGATTCCACAATGCTGTCAAGATCAGGACTACGCAAATTTAAGGGAAGCAGCAAGAACATCGGGTAACAGATTTCATCTGCTACCCGCACAAATAATTTTCAGTAATAGAACTCATCTACTACCTAATTATATTGTGCAACACCCATACATCTCCATGTATTCTAGATCGCAACCTGCATCTACGCATAGCACGGCTCATGATGCCACTGTAGGGTAACGCAGCAGAAAACAAAAAAATTCGACCTACGCACCAGCCCAGGACCACTATGGAGACTGCATACATGGTTTGATCTTTTTCGTTACCGACTCGTAGCGCAGCGGAAGTAGAGTCGATGACGAACGGCGGTGCAGATCCCCGCAGCTAGGATTTACAACCTCCCCCGCGAGGATGTATATCCTCATCCGCCCCACAGACAGCCCTCCGGGAGGCGGTCCAACAGTCCCTCGGACGGTGTCGCGGACAGCCCTTCGGGAGGACCATCAAAACTCGGACGGTCACTCGGACAGCCCTTCGGGAGGATTCACAGAACTCGGACCGTCACTTGGACAGCCCTTTGGGAAGCACTCTCAAAACAGCCCCTCGGGCAAAAGGATCGAAACTACGACCTCTCTACGGGGTTGCACACATACGGTGTCATCTATCCGGCAGGGCTTCGCCGTCCAGAACTAGTTCCTGCCGGAACCCAGACAGCCTTTCGGCTCTACGAAACTATTTCGCTGGGAGGGAGAGAGAAGCCATATCATGCATGGCACTTGTATGTGAGTGAGTGTGGAGGGCTGCCCCTCCACCTCTATTTATAGGAAATCCCAAGGGGTAGGGTAGTTTAACACAAAAACCCAAAATGCACATGAATGAAGTCCTTCCTCAAGGGCATAAGAGTGAAACCAAGGAACAAGAGGGGCTCCAAGGTGGAGCCCCAAGTGTGGTCGGCCACACCCCTTGGGGGGCCCCCATGAGGGCCTCCCAATCCATCCATGTCATCCCTAGATCTTTTGAGTAAAGCCCCAAAAGGTGGCTTTCCATAAAATATCCCAAAAAGCACTTTCACTATTCATGATGACATTTTTCAGCGTCCGTTCGAACTGAAAATATTTATGTGGTCTTAGAACATTTCCAGTACCCACCATAATAATTTTCAACGCGTTCTGGAACAATTATAGTTTAGTGATTTTCATCTGCGAAAAGCATATGAACCGGTTCCTGCAGCTCCGGAACATTTCCGGTTTTTATTTGTGAAAATTCCAAAAAGTTTCCAGAATGATTCTGGCGCCCTCCAAGAATTATCAGGCATGTGCCGAAACCATTTTGACTTAATGGCATAGCCCAAAACAACTTTTTCGGTTTCACCGAAACTCATCCGGTGACCTCTCTCTGCGGAACTTTTCCGCTGTCCGAAACTTTTTGGTGATTTTCTCTCAGACTCCCTGTCTAGTATTCAGCAGATAGATGACCCTTAAGCATGTGACCCTATAGGTTCGGTGAAGTATAGACATGACCCGGAACCCCTTCCGATCAATGATCAACATCGGAGCCGTGGACACCCATATTGACCCCTATACCCACACGAATAAATATTTGAGTGAACCTCCAGTTGCAGTGAGCTATTCCTGTTGCTTCGCGATATGTCACAAACACCCGAGGTGAGATTTATTGCATCCCCATGGACGAACAATTTGTCCATCATGCATGTTACCTCGTTACCAGTTTTGTTCTCTTTTCTCGTTTCCGTGTTCCGGCATCCCAGTGATCAAATCACAAGGTGTCTGGCCAGACGATTATGGATACCGTAACACCGAGAGGGCCCGAGAATATCTCTCCATCGTCGGAGGAGCAAATCCCAATCTTGAGCTATCAAGTTACTTGACATACTTTTCCATGAACCCGTAAGTCGCCGTAATAGCCACCCATTTACGGATGGCGTTTAACAAACCCCAAAGTTCATGAAGCAAGCATGAAGAAACTCGATACTCTCACGGTCTAAGGAATCATGCAAACGTTAACCATCTCTGTGTTATCTACCATTAACTTGTGACGAATGAATCTCATAGCATAACATCAATCCGGGTCGATTCAACACAAATGTTCTCTTAACATTTTACCCTCAAAGTTGATGGCATTGACATGGCCATGATCAGGAAAACAGAACCATCATGCAACACTCGAGCTAGTCTTAGAGGCCAGACTAAGAATACTTCTTACCGTTTATTATTCCACACGTGCATATGAGTCTTCCTCCGAGCCTTGTGTTATTGCAGACTCGAGAACCATAGCAGTTATAGCATGGAACATAAACATAATTATGAACTTGGAGATAAATAATATCATTTATTATCGCCTCTAGGGCATATCTCCTACATTCGGGGTATATGAGTATATATAGGCGAAAGAAGTCGGTCAGGGGAGCCACGAGGGGCCCACGAGGGTGGGGGCGCGCCCTCCTGCCTCGTGGCCTCCTCGTTCCTTTCTTGACGTCCACTCCAAGTCTCCTGGATTGCGTTTGTTCCAAAAATCACTCTCCCGAAGGTTTCATTCCGTTTGGATTCCGTTTGATATTCCTTTTCTGCGAAACACTGAAATAGGCAAAAAAACAGCAATTTGCAGTGGGCCTTTGGTTAGTAGGTTAGTCCCAAAAATAATATAGAAGTGTATAATAAAGCCCATTAAACATCCAAAACAGATAATATAATAGCATGGAACAATCAAAAATTATAGATACGTTGGAGACGTATCAAGCATCCCCAAGCTTAATTCCTGTTCGTCCTCGAGTAGGTAAATGATAAAAACAGAATTTTTGATGTGGAATGCTACCTAGCATATTTTTCAATGTAATTTTTTTATTGTGGTATGAATGTTCAGATCCGAAAGATTCAAGATAAAAGTTTAATGTTGACATAAAAATAATAATACTTCAAGCATACTAACTAAGCAATTATGTCTTCTCAAAATAACATGGCCAAACAAAGTTTATCCATACAAAATCATATAGTTTGGTCATGCTCCATTTTCATCACACAAGAATGCTCTCATCATGCACAACCCCGATGACAAGCCAAGCAATTGTTTCATACTTTAGTAATCTTAAACTTTTTCAACCTTCACGCAATATATGAGCGTGAGCCATGGATATAGCACTATGGGTGGAATAGAGTATAATGATGGGGGTTATATGGAGAAGACAAAAAAGGAGAAAGTCTCACATTGACGCGGCTAATCAACGGGCTAGGGAGATGCCCATCAATTGATGTCAATGCAAGGAGTAGGGATTGCCATGCAACAAATGCACTAGAGCTATAAATGTATGAAAGCTCAACAAAAGAAACGTGTGCATCCAACTTGCTTGCTCACTAAGACCTAGGGCATTTGAGGAAGCCCATTGTTGGAATATACAAGCCAAGTTCTATAATGAAAAATTCCCACTAGTATATGAAAGTGACAAAACAAGAGACTCTCTATCATAAAGATCATGGTGCTACCTTGAAGCACAAGTGTGAAAAAAAGGATAGTAGCATTGTCCCTTTTTGTTTCTTTTCTCTTTTTTCTTCTTTTTTTTGGGCCTTTCCTTTTTTTGGCCTTTCTTCTTCTTTTTTTATCTTTTTTTATTTGGGACAATGCTCTATTAATGATGATCACACTTCTATTTATTTACAACTCAATGATTACAACTCGATACTAGAACAAAATATGACTCTATATGAATGCCTCCGGCGGTGTACCTGGATGGGCAATGAATCAAGAGTCACATGTATGAAAAATTATGCATGGTGGCTTTGCCACAAATATGATGTCAACTACATGATCATGCAAGGCAATATGACAATGATGAAGCGTGTCATAATAAATGAAACGGTGGAAAGTTGCATGGCAATATATCTCGGAATGGCTATGGAAATGCCATAATAGGTAGGTATGGTGGCTGTTTTGAGGAAGTATAAGGAGGTTTATGTGTGATAGAGCGTATCATATCACGGGGTTTGGATGCACTGGCGAAGTTTGCACCAACTCTCAAGGTGAGAAAGGGCAATGCACGGTACCGAAGAGGCTAGCAATGATGGAAAGGTGAGAGAGCGTATAATCCATGGACTCAACAATAGTCATAAAGAACTCACATACTTATTGCAAAAATCTACAAGTCATCAAAAACCAAGCATTACGCGCATGCTCCTAGGGGGATAGATTGGTAGGAAAAGACCATCGCTCGTCCCCGACCGCCACTCATAAGGATGACAATCAAAGAACACCTCATGTTTCAAATTTGTTACACAACGGTTACCATATGTGCATGCTACGGGACTTGCAAACTTCAACACAAGTATTGCTCAAATTCACAATTACTCAACTAGCACAACTTTAATATCACCACCTTCATATCTCAAAACAATCATCAAGTATCAAACTTCTCATAGTATTCAATGCACTCTTTATGAAAGTTTTTATTATACCAATCTTGGATGCCTATCATATTAGGACTAATTTTATAGCCAAAGCAAATTACCATGCTTTTCTAAAGGACTCTCAAGATAATATAAGTGAATCATGAGAGATCATAATTTCTATAAAATAAAACCACCACCGTGCTCTAGAAAGATATAAGCGAAGCACTAGAGCAAAATTATTTAGCTCAAAAGATATAAGTGAAGCACAAAGAGTATTCTAATAAATTCCGATTCATGTGTGTCTCTTCCAAAAGGTGTGTACAGCAAGGATGATTGTGGTAAACTAAAAAGCAAAGACTCAAATCATACAAGACTCTCCAAGCAAAACACATATCATGTGGTGAATAAAAATATAGCATCAAGTAAAGTTACCGATGGACGAAGACGAAAGAGGGGATGCCTTCCGGGGCATCCCCAAGCTTAGGCTTTTGGTTGTCCTTGAATTTTACCTTAGGGTGCCTTGGGCATCCCCAATCTTAGGCTCTTTCCACTCCTTATTCCATAATCCATCAAATCTTTACCCAAAACTTGAAAACTTCACAACACAAAACTCAAAACAAAATCTTATAAGCTCCGTTAGCGAAAGAAAACAAACCACCACTTCAAGGTACTATAATGAACTCATTCCTTATTTATATTTGTGTTAAACCTACTGTATTCCAACTTCTCTATGGTTCATACCCCCCGACACAGGCCATAGATTCATCAAAATAAGCAAACAACACACGAAAAACAGAATCTGTCAAAAAACAGAATAGTCTGTAGTAATCTGTAACAAACGCAAACTTTCTGTAACTCAAAAATTCTACCAAAATAGGAAGACCTAGATAATTTGTTTATTGATCTACTGCAATCGGAATCAGTATTTTATCACGTTCTGGTGATTTTTAACAATTGTTTTCGTGAGCAGAAAGTTTCTGACTTTTTCAGCAAGATCAAATTACTATCATCCAAGAAGATCCTATAGGTTTTACTTGGCACAAACACTAATTAAACATAAAACCACATCTAACCAGAGGCTAGATCAATTATTTATTACTAAACAGGAACAGAAAGCAAGGAACAAAAATAAAATTGGGTTGCCTCCCAACAAGCGCTATCGTTTAACGCCCCTAGCTAGGCATAAGATTTTAACGATGCTCACATGAAAGACTAAAATTAAAGCACAAAGAGAGCATCATAGAACACATGATAAACACATCTAAGTCTAACATACTTCCTATGCATAGGCATTTTATAAGCAAACAAATTATCATAGCAAGCAAAAATTAGCATATGCAAGGAAGAAGAAAGAGATGATAGCAATCTCAACATGACGAGAGTTAATTTAGTAAGATCAAAATTTCTACAACCATATTTTCCTCTCTCATAATAATTACATGTAGGATCATAGGCAAATTCAACAAAATAGCTATCACATAAAATATTTTCAACACGATCCACATGCATGCAAAGTTGACACTCTTCCAAAATAGTGGGATTAACAGTAACTAAAGTCATGACCTCTCCAAACCCACTTTCAATAATATTGCAAACATTATTATCAATCTCATATTCATCATGGGGCTTAAATAAATTTTCAAGATCATAAGAAAAATCACCCCAATCATGATCATTGCAACAAGTAGTGGACCTAGCAAAACTATCATCCCCAAGCTTAGGGTTTTACATGTTATTAGCACAATTGACATTAATAGAATTTATAATAACATCATTGCAATCATGCTTTCTATCGAAGGAACTGTCAAGTATGGGAGCAATAGCAATGATCTCATGTTTAACATAAGGAACTATAGCAAATTCGTCTTCAAAAATATTGGCATCATGGCCACAAGAATAGCAAGCATCATGTTCATCAAGGGAAATTTCAATCAAATAATCGGGATCATCATTATCTATAGATTCATGTATATCATTATTTTCTTCCAAATCAACGGTCATTCTCTCAATAAATACTTTGACATAGACATTATGAGCATAGTTTTCATAGCAATATTTAAGTATGTCAAAATTTTCAGATTCGTAGAGAGTAAGATCATACTTTTGAATCAAAGAAGCAACTTCATAAGCACCCTTAAAAGAAACAAATTCTTCAATTTGTTCGATATCATAGTAACTATAAACACCCTTTGCATAAGAAGATAAGATTTCATTATCATTAAATTCACATAGGTAGGAAGGTGTTTTTCTAGGGTTCTTAGAGCAACAAGTAAAATCATAAATTTCACAAAGATTCCAAGCATAACACAACAATCTGTTTATTTGATCTCATAAGAGTCTCCCTTTTTCAGACAAATGGTGACGCACAAAATGAGCATGCTCATCTAAAGATTTCCCATCAACTAGGCTAGTTGGGGTTTCAGCACGAGCGCATAAGGATCGAAGATGATCCAAGTAGAACACTTTAAGTGGATCCATATCAATAGATTTTTAGCAAGCAAAATGCAAGCAAATAGAAGGCACATGGAAACACAAACAAAGATACATACGGGAAGAAGGCGAAGAAAAGGCAAAGGTGAAGTGGGGGAGAGGAAAACGAGAGGCAACTGGCAAATAATGTAATGCGAGGGATAAAAGTTTGTGATGGGTACTTGGTATGTCTCGACTTGACTTGACTTGGCGCAGATCTCTCCGGCAACGGCGCCAGAAATCCTTCTTGCTACCTCTTGAGCACTGCGTTGGTTTTTCCCTTGAAGAGGAAAGGGTGATGCAGCAAAGTAGCGTAAGTATTTCCCTCAGTTTTTGAGAACCAAGGTATCAATCCAGTAGGAGACTACACGCAAGTCGCCTCGTACCTACACAAACAAATAAGAACCTTGCAACCAACGCGATAAAGGGGTTGTCAATCCCTTCACGGCCACTTGCAAAAGTGAGATCTGATAGAGATAGTAAGATAAATATTTTTGGTAATTTTATAATAAAGATTGAAAGTAAAGATTGCAAAGTAAAATAGATTGGAAACTTATATGATGGAAAATAGACCCGGGGGCCATAGGTTTCACTAGTGGCTTCTCTCAAGATAGCGTAAGTATTACGGTGGGTGAACAAATTACTGTTGAGCAATTGATAGAAAAGTGCATAGTTATGAGAATATCTAGGCATGATCGTGTATATAGGCATCACGTCCGCGACAAGTAGACCGAAACGATTATGCATCTACTACTATTACTCCACACACCGACCGCTATCCAGCATGCATCTAGAGTATTAAGTTCATAAGAACAGAGTAACACATTAGGCAAGATGACATGATGTAGAGGGATAAACTCAAACAATATGATATAAACCCCATCTTTTTTATCCTCGATGGCAACAATACAATACGTGTCGTTTCCCTTTCTGTCACTGGGATCGAGCAACGCAAGATTGAACCCAAAGCTAAGCACTTCTCCCATTGCAAGAAAGATCAATCTAGTAGGCCAAACCAAACTGATAATTCGAAGAGACTTGCAAAGATAACAAATCATACATAAAATAATTCAGAGGAGATTCAAATATTGTTCATAGATAATCTTGATCATAAGCCCATAATCCATCGGATCTCGACAAACACACCGCAAAAAGAATTACATCAAATAGATCTTCAAGAAGATTGAGGAGAACTTTGTATTCAGATCCAAAGAGAGAGAAGAAGCCATCTAGCTAATAACTATGGACCCGAAGGTCTGTGATAAACTACTCACACATCATCGGAGAGGCTATGGTGTTGATGTAGAAGCCCTCCGTGATCGATTTCCCCTCCGGCGGAGTGCCAGAAAAGGCCCCAAGATGGGATCTCACGGGTACAGAAGGTTGCGGCGGTGGAAATAGGGTTTTGTGGTGCTCTCGGATGTTTTTGGGGTATATGAGTATATATAGACGAAAGAAGTCGGTCAAGGGAGCCACGAGGGTGGGGGCGCGCCCTCCTGCCTCGTGGCCTCCTCGTTCCTTTCTTGACGTCCACTCTAAGTCTCCTGGATTGCGTTTGTTCCTAAAATCACTCTCCCGAAGGTTTCATTCCGTTTGGATTCCGTTTGATATTCCTTTTCTGCGAAACACTGAAATAGGCAAAAAACAGCAATTTGCACTGGGCCTTTGGTTAGTAGGTTAGTCCCATAAATAATATAAAATTGTACAATAAAGCCCATTAAACATCCAAAACAGATAATATAATAGCATGGAACAATCAAAAATTATAGATACATTGGAGACGTATCAAGCATCAAAGGTCTTAGGTAACAAAGTAATAATATCATAGTTCAAACATTGGACCCTCATAAAACCACTTAATAGATAAGATGGATACACATTGTAGACGCTTCTTTTGGCGGAAAGGGAAAGATCTTACCATTTGCTAAATGGTCGAGGATTTGTCGCTCTAAGAAGATTGGAGGCCTTGTATCAAGGATCTCCGCAAGCAAAATAATCAGTATTTTATTTAAATGGTGTTGGAAGTTAGAAACTAAACATGGGCTTTGGCAGCAGATTGTGTGTGCTAGATATTTCAAGCATAAGTTTGCGGCTAATATCCAGTGTTGGTTTATTGATTCACCCTGCTGGAAAGCAATTTTGAAACTTAAAGATGTTTATCTTGTTGGGCAAAAAAATAATCTTATCAACAATAGTAACCTGGTTAGGCTCTGGCAAGATCCCTCGTTCTCGGGTGTTCCCTTGAAAGATAAATTTTCCTGTGCTCTTTGACATTTGCCAGAAATAAAAATGTACCTTTGCTGATTTTGTTTCTATTGGTTGTGAGTTCCTTTCCATCATAGGTTGTTTGGAGATTTAGTTAATCATGGCATGAAATTTTTCCAAAGATAGAGACTTTTACTTGAATTCGTTTCCCTGTATTTCCTGGTCTTTTACCAGTAAAGGGACTTTCTCCACTAAGTATGTACTTGAGTGATTGGAGAAAGATCTCTCGGGATCAAGCTATAGATGGGTGTGGATAGCTTGTATGCCTTTGAAAATCAAGATTTTTATTTGGCAATTGTTTCAAAATGGTGAGCTTACTCGGGACAATATGCACAAGTGTAATTGGCCTGGTAACCCTTCTTGTTCCTTTTATAGTAATATGGAAGTTGTCGACCACCTGTTCTTTACTTGTCCATTTGCTCGATCGGTTGGGGGTCGGCATTTGGTTTGGCGCTTCTTGTTGTCCGAGGTTTCTTTGGCGGAGCTTCTTGTGGTGCTACTGTTTCCTTCCAGGGGCAATAAATTTTACATGATGACTATAGCCGCCATTTGTTGGGGTATTTGGTGTACTAGTATCAAAATAATATCTGAGGTGCATATTGTCTATTCTCTCCTTGAAGTTGTCTTCATTGCTTCTGGACATGATTGCTAATGATGGAGGACAGAGTTCCAGGCTAGAGTGAAGAGGGTGATCCAAGTGGCTTTGTCTTATGCTTCTATGAGAGGCTTGTGATTTAGGATGCTGCTGATGTTTAACATGGATGAAGCATGTGATTGTGTGTTTTGCTCGGCGGTCTTTTTATCTTGCTAAGGTTCTCTTATTCGAGTTTGAGGCCCGCTGAGTTGGCCATTGTAGTTCTTTTGCTCACTCTATCTCATCGGAGAAGGCTTTCACCATGCTTTATATATGAAGCAAACCTTGGCAAGCACGACAAAGTTCCCACATGATAAAACGCACGCACACAAAGTCCCATAGGACACACATGCACAGAGTACCACACATAAGGCTCTGCTGAGGGCACCAACTCAACAAGCCCCAAAATAAAGAAAACTGAGAGCACCAGCTCACTCTGTCTTTTAACTACACTCTTGGGTGCTAGTGTTAACAGGATTTTCCTCCATGGTAGGTGTTTCGATGGCGAGCATCTACAGCGGGTTTCCTGTTAATGCCCGAGCTCGCTTCTCTTCTTTCCCGCCCCTGTCTTTTTCTCTAATTGTTACTGGTATCATGAAGCAATTAATAGAAAAGGGTGTAAGAGCATCTACAGCCGAACTTAGCAAATTCGGCCCCTCAAACACCCGCGGACGCGTCCGGGCGCGTCCGCGGGCACTGACCGAACACCCCTCAAAAATGCGTCGTCCACATCTGTGTAACTCATATCCGAACCCCGATATCCATACTAAATCGTGCAACGTCGATCAAACTACGTAGATCGGCTGGTCGGACATAGAATCAGACATAGGATAGCACAACGGTTCACCAAAAGATCACGAACGGCTGATCATAGGTCCACCAAAGTTCACATAAACGACGGACAACTTCATACTACATCTAATACTTGAAATGAAATTGAACTTCACCACTTCCGGGCCGACCCTTTCCCCTTCTGGTCGCCGGCGTAGCTGTAGCCGTTGGCGGCTGGTGGAGGATCATCCGATTCGTCGAACGAGGAGCCGTCATCGTCGGACGAGGAGGAGGAGGAGACGATGACGAGGCCCTTGAGGCGCTAGACGGCCCGGTCCTGCTGGCGCCTGAGCTTGGCCAACTGAGCCGCCTCTGTCGCCTTCTCCTTCGCCTCCCGCTCGGACCGCTCGATGGCAAGCCGGAGAGCCTTCGCGTTCTTCCGACGGAGCCGCCGAGCGTCCATCTCCGCCGTCGTAAGCGACCGGCGGTAGACCAACGCTAGGAGCTGCTCGTCCTCGTCGGGCTCTGCCGGTAACCCACGGCGGCGGCGGACAGAGCTCTCCGCAGTGTTCCTCTCCCTTGCTCGCTGCCTCTCGCGGCGGGCGGCGCGGCCCACCGACTCCGGCGTGCATGTCCGTGCCAGCGTGGCGGGCACAAGCACCCACCACTGCCCATGAGCGGGAGCAGCAGCCGGCGGGGCCAGGTGACGTCGTAGGGCAGGCGTGGATTGCGCAGGCCGCCTGTTGGAGCTGCCCCCGGGCAGGGAGGGACCAGTGCCGGTGTCCGAGCTGCGTCGACGGGGAAGCTGCGGCTGCGGCGAGGCTGCAGACCCGGAGCTGCCCCCGGTCTCCACCTTGGACCACTCCAAGGCGATGCGGAGGGCAAGCTCATACTCCGGATCCAGCTCGTCGTCGGAGCGGCTGTCGGAGCTCGACATTGCGCCGGATTCGATCGGAATCGGTGCGGGGAGAGGAGAGGACGTAGCGAGAGAGGAGAGTGAGTGAGCTAAAGTTTCGGAGCGATGAGGCTGATGCGGTTTTCTGTGGGACATCCGTGGGGTCGGTGATGGGCCGGACTTGTCAGGCGGACGTGCCCGGACGTGTTCGGACCGCCTCATATCCGCCATATATTTGGGACAGATATGAGGGGTGCCGGTCGGTCCGGGCGTTTGAGGCCTGTTTGAGAGCTTCGGCTGGGTCGGTATTTTGTGACCGGTCAGCGACCGGACGGCCTGCCGGACGTATGTAACGGCTATAGGGCGCCCCGGCTGTAGATGCTTTAAGCTCCTGTTGCAAGAAAAAAATGCCAAAAAACACTTCAACTATTCAAAGTTTTTTTAGGTGAACTATTCAAAGTTGCAACAACAGTCTCCCTCCGAATCAACGGTCCCCCTATCTTCTCCCGTTTAACCCACACGGCGACAGTCGACGGTCGCCAGGCGCGGCCGTCGGGTGCTTCCTCCTTCCAGTCCACTTCATTTTTACCCATTTGGAAGCATCTGAGATTCCGGGACCGAACGCGGTCCGGTCCACGTTCCACAGTCTACACTCTACTCCGCCCCACCCCACCCCACACCGACCGCCCAGCCGCGCGCACGCAGGTTGCCGCCGCACCGAGCACAGCAGCGCTCGCCCCAGGCCAAACCCGTGGCACCCGCAGCTCGTTTCTGGAGGACGACGAGCGGCGCAACAACGGGCAGTAGGAAAGATAAAATGCGTCACCCTTTCGTATAAAGATAAAGCGTTGGCCCGAGGCAGCGGCAAACCCGAGCACCGCTCCGCACCGCACCGCGAAGCCGAGCGAAACCGCGAGCGCGCGCCCGCCCGCGTGCATGCGCGCTGCCGACGAATAGAAGGAGATAGAGGTGGTCACCGCGCCAGAGGTGATCACCGTCCCGCGGCGGGCGCGCGGGCGTACGACAAGCCGAGCCAGCCCACGGTGCGCGGCGGGGAGGGGAGCCGAGCTTGCGTATCATAATACTACAGGCGGACGCACCGCAACTACCATTGCAGCCCCCACCGAGAGCAGCCCCGGGTTATTTTTATTCTTCTTCTTCTTCCTCCTGCACGTCTCGCGGGCGGGCGCGGGGCGCGGGGAGCGGCCATGTGGACGCCGTCGCGCGGGAGCAACGCGCGGCGGGCCGGCCACCGGCGCATCGCGGAGTGCCTCGCGGACGACCAGACCACCAACACCGACACCTCCGACAACGAGTCCTTCACCACCGCCTATGGGGACGAGTTCTTCGCCGCGGCCGCCGGGGGGAGCGGGGGCGGGGGCATGCTCCCGGCATTCCTCGCCGACCAGGAGGACCTGGTGGAGGTCATGCTGGAGCTGGACGAGGAGTCCATGGTGGTGCGCAGCGTCACGCCCACCAGGGCCGCGCTCTACAGCGCCGCCGCGATGCCGCACACGCCGGAGGCGCCGGGGGGAGGAGCTGGCGGCGCCCTCAGCCGCTGCTCGTCCACGTCCTCGCGGATACGGAAGAAGTTCGCGTGGCTGCGCTCGCCGTCCCCCGCGCCCTCGCCCTCGCCGCGCGTGCCCACGCCCGCCGAGCTGCAGCGGGAGGCGGCCATGGCGGCCCGCGAGCGGCGCCGCATCCAGGCGCGGGTCAACCGGTCGCGCGCCGGCGCCAAGCGCGCCCTCAAGGGCCTCCGCTTCATCAGCCGCACCACCGGCTCCCTGGAGGCCGCCGAGCTCTGGCGCCGCGTGGAGGAGCGCTTCAACGCCCTCGCCCACGACGGCCTCCTCTCCCGCGACAACTTCGGCGAATGCATCGGTACTACACCATCCCACCCCACTCTGTTTCTTTCTTGGCAACAACTGCGCTCTGTACCCCCATCCCATTGTGCAACCATTAATGGCGATGTTCTTGGCCATGCCTGTGGATCATCAGGAATGGTGGACTCCAAGGAGTTCGCGGAGGGCATCTTCGACGCGCTGGCGCGGCGGCGGCGGCAGAACCTGGAGCGGATCACCAAGGAGGAGCTCTACGACTTCTGGCTCCAGATCTCCGATCAGAGCTTCGACGCGCGGCTCCAGATCTTCTTCGACATGTAAGCGCCACCGGAACCGAATTCCCCACCCATACATTTTCCTTCACCGGATCCCAAGCAACCGCTTTAGTCGGCCATTCTCCCGGCTTCCGATGCAAGCTCTCGCGTCCCAGATTCTCGATGCTCATTCTTCTTGTTTTGCCCCAAATTCAACTCAGGGTGGACACCAACGTGGACGGGAGGATCACGAGGGAGGAAGTACAGGAGGTGATGACTTGTTTAAACGCTTTTCCTCGACTCCTTTTGCTGTGTTCATTTCTCCATTACCAGCGTTTAAGAAGCTTCTTCTGTGCGCCCGGCTCCAATTACAGTCACGCTTGCTGTTACTGTTACTACTTAGTTAATTACTGCTGCGGTAACTGTCACGGCTTTGCTGTTACTTTCACGTGCTCTGCTTCTGCCTCACTCATCAAGTCCAAAGTAGTAAAAAAATTCTCACTGAATAAACTTTGGTCGTCTTCTCCGAGCAGCTGATCGTTCTGAGCGCGTCGGCGAACAAGCTCGCGAAGCTCAAGGAGCAGGCGGAGGAGTACGCGTCGCTCATCATGGAGGAGCTCGACCCGGAGAACCTCGGCTACATTGAGGTGCGTACAATACGTGTACCTGCACGACTTAATTGTACATGACGTACGCGGGTACGTGGACGCTGACACGTGTGATGACTTTTGTCTCGGCCGCTCGCCAGCTGTGGCAGCTGGAGACGCTGCTGCTCCAGCGCGACACGTACATGAACTACAGCCGGCCGCTGAGCACAGCGAGCGGCGCGCAGTGGAGCCAGAACCTCGGCGTGGGCACCAGCGGGGCCGCGGCGGCGGCGGGCGGCGCCGCCAACAAGGGAGAGGACGACGACAGCGGTCCGCAGACGTGGGGGGAAGGGATGAGGGAGCGGCGGCGCGGGTGGGGCCGCGGCGTGGCCAAGGCAGCGTCCCACGTGCGCGTGGCGGCGGAGGAGAACTGGCGGCGCGCGTGGGTGCTGGCGCTGTGGTTCGCGGCCATGGCGGCGCTGTTCGTGTGGAAGTTCGTGCAGTACCGGCGCACGGCGGCGTTCCAGGTGATGGGGTACTGCCTGCCGACGGCCAAGGGCGCCGCCGAGACGCTCAAGCTCAACATGGCGCTCGTCCTCCTCCCCGTCTGCCGCAACACGCTCACGTGGCTCCGCTCCTCCTGGGCCCGCTTCTTCGTCCCCTTCGACGACAACATCACCTTCCACAAGGTACGTTCCGTTCTTTCGGGTCGTTATTAGTAACTGAGGTAGACTGGCGGTGGCTACCGTCACCGAGCTAGACTCTGACCGGGCGGGTGGTTTGGCCGTCGCCGTCGGCGACGCGGCGCGGTGGTGCGTCGTTTAGCCGGGGGGAGCGTGGCGCGCAATGATTGGCGCGTAACGTGGAACGCCGGCGCTCCTGGATCCTGCGTGGCGACCCATGTGGTCGCTCGAGTCCTTCCATCACTCCACCCAGTGCTGCCATGGCATGGAGCTACTGATCCTACTGGAGTGTGGACAAGGGACTGACTGTCAGTGGTACGCTGGAGCGTAGCTGACCGAATGTGGCGAGCAACGTGCAGCAAACGCAGGTTCATCAGGTGGTAACAAGAAATCCTTGTCCGTTTTTCAGATGATCGCGACGGCGATCGTGGTGGGGATTACGCTGCACGCGGGGAACCATCTGGCGTGCGACTTCCCGCGGGTGATCGCGTCGGGGCCGGAGGAGTACCGGCTGGTGGCGGGCGCGTTCGGCGCGTCCAAGCCGACGTACGGGCGGCTCATCTCCGGGGTGGAGGGCGTGACGGGCATCGCCATGGTTGTGCTCATGACCGTCTCCTTCACCCTGGCCACGCACCCGTTCCGCAAGGGCGAGAAGGAGGCCTCTGCTTCGCGGCTGCCGGCGCCCCTCAACCGCCTCGCCGGCTTCAACGCCTTCTGGTACTCCCACCACCTCCTCGGCTTCGTCTACCTCCTCCTCCTCGCCCACGGCTACTTCCTCTTCCTCGTCCGCCGCTGGTACGAGAAAACGGTACGTTTTTTTTCTTCTTTCTTTCCCGCCGGTTCTTTTTCACCGTTGTTGTTGTTGTTGGTCGCCGCGTGCACGTACGTATCTTTCGCGAGGCCGACGGTGCTCTGGTCCGCGCCGTCGCAAAGGCCTCTCGCCGCCCGTGCGCGCGGTCGCTTTATTCGCGGACGCCGTTGTCGAGCGGTTTGGTTCTGTTCTCTTCGGCCTAGTAGTGCTTTACGTTGCCATCTTCGCTTTATATTTCTGATGATGAGGAGGAAACGTGTTGCCATCTTCTAGAAAACGGATCGATCGATCGTGTCACGCTCTCTCCTCTCGCGGTCGGTCTCACTCACGCGCTGCCCTGCGCGCCCTCACACGCGCCCATCAGACCCGGAGCAACCCTTGCCGACTTGCCGTTACTCGTGACAGGAACCGTGCGCCAAGAAAAGAAATAAGAATGTTGAGAGGAGGATCGTGCTTCTTCCTCGAAAAAGTCCGTCCATGTGATGTGACTCCAACAGTAAATAGAAGGTGAAACCGATATATTATTATATTATTATACTTTTCATTCATCGGAAGGAGAATACTCGTTAGTCTGAACATGGTGGCTGCCTCCATGTGCTGGTACACTGCTAGTGCTAGACGATTTAAGTATTGATGTCGGTGGCCACCGGGGTCAAACCAGAGGCGAGCCGTGCAATGCATGACAGCCCAGCTATTCCGTGCTCCGCCGTGTACTCCTACGGGGTATGGGGTCGGCATGGTGGTCAATCTGTCCGGTTAGGATCATAAATGTGGGCCGCGTTCGACGACTTGGTGCGAGGTAGGCAGAGGAAGATCGAGACAGTAGCCGTGTATCACTCGCACTAGGTGTGTGGTAGCTGACGCGCGATGCCACGGCCCACTGATGTGTGTCGGTAGCAGTCCGAGGCTCTCGATCCATGACGAACGGATCCAACTGTGCTGCTTACTGCCGAGCCATTCCGGTCTGCGCCCGTCTCCTTGTACCACTACTAGGTCGTGTTGCCAGCTCCGCAATGTTGACGTCGCCGGAGAACCATCCGGACGCTTGCCATCTCATCATGGAAACTGAACCCTTGGCATTTGCACGCATGTGTGCCCAGCTACACTAATGATGATCACTGCAAATCTCTGCTTGAGAAGCTCACTGTATCAGCCCTATGATAAACATGGTTAGGAAAACAGATTAAAAAAGCGGTTTGTTGATCATGGTCCTATGTTTGCTTGCTGGTGGATCTAGCCATGATCACTTTACAGCAAGCAGGCAGGGCGTTTCGTTTTGTATTGGGCGCTGAAATGGGTGACCATCGCTAACGCTAATCATCAAGATAGAGTAGGGGTGTGGATTAGATTAGATCTATCTATTAATGCCGTGAATAGCCGTAAGTTGCTTTACAGAAGGAAGCACTGTTGTCAGTACTGGAGTGGAGTGGAGTTGAGTGGTACTCTCCACAAAATAAATCTCCCATCTAAAATCCATTCATTCATCACCGAATAACATGGGCGGATCCATCACCAATAAATGGACAACTAGGCATCATCCTAGAGCCCAACGACTTTACTACCCCACCCTGCACGAGCGAGCGAGAGGCGGTCACAGATTCCTCATAACCATCTTACTAATTATCATCGCCTCACATAATGATCCACCACCCCAAATCTGCAAGTGATGGATCGATGATGAACTCTGCCTTAGCCTTTAAGCTTACGATGATGAATTCCCCGGGAAACTCTGCTCCGAGCACTGACAAGCAGTAGTAGTATGCCACTGCTGCTTTTCCTTATTTTCTTCCTTCCCTCCATATCCGGAGCGCCACATTGTCAAAGGCGCCACTAGCTTTGACCCCAGGTCACATGGCGCTCAAAGATAGTATATTCCCGCCCACCTACTGCCCCCGGCGGCGATGACGCGACGAACGGCACCGACCGGCCGGCCGGTGCCGCTTTGCTCCCCCCACATTTGCCACGAACTCTTCATCACTTCCGTCCATGAACATGTGGATGCCGCCTCAGCCTCGGACCTTTCTCCCATCACGCACGCCACTAATTTTGGCTTGCTCGGTGCCCATTACCATCTCACCCAACTCTGAATTATGGCTAGGATAAGATTAAGAACTTTTTTCCCTGGTGGCTTTGCTTTGTAAATGGGTGTGCTTGTGCTACGTGATCAGTGACCCCCACTCGAGACTCGAGAGCAATGTGGATGAAGGCGAGCATGGCTCGTTGTACGTACTCACATGCTGTGCGGTTGCGGCAGCGTTTCAAAATTATTGCCGTGCTACCGGGGCCAAGGGGCTGAGTTGTAAAGGCAGGGCAGGGGACGGATGGTCATGGGGTGGGGGTGGCATCTCTCTAGGGATCGGATCCGATTAAAGAGGCTGTCTAGCAGCTAGTGAAAGGCAAAAGAGGAAGACAGACAGAGAGAGGCCTCGAATCGCGTGACGGTGAAACTTCCCGTGCAATCCATCCATGGGAGTGTGTGTGCGCTTTGGGGTTTCACCGCTTTTCCTTTCTTGTTTTCCCTTTCCGCCGGGCATTTTTGTAGTGGGAGCCATGCGCTGCAGCTGCGTTCTCTGATGCACTTTGCGATCTCCAAATGCGTTTGCCGATGTGCTTCTCTGAATTTTTCTCTGCTAGAAGAGAGTCGGTGGCAAGTTTAACCGGTTTGAGACGCAGCATGGGGGTGGGATTTTACTGAATTTTACTGCAGGTACGTGAGTGTCATTTGCACATTGATAGGAAGGTTCGGATGTCAGAGAGGAATCCCATGTTCAGCACGTTCTTGGTGGTTGTACTCGCAACAGTACAAGCCTACTTAACATGTTTGCTAAGCTGAACTCTACCGATATTATATCCACCCCGGGGGATAAAATGGCTCGGGTTTTTAAACTCGCCCTGTCGCGCCGTTCTAGAAGCACCAAGGAATCTGACAGCTGCCAACTCGAGTGGCTTGATTTTTCTTCTAAATAATACCCTGTCTACGAAGTCTCGTTTGGAGCATTACCATGTGCAAATTTCTACTACTCAGAAACAGTGTCATGTGGAAACAGCGGTGTTTGTAATCCGCCATGACTTCTGCACTACGCTCAATCATTGCAACGGCTGGCTCTTGTTTGGAGCATTCAGTGCTGCGCTGATGATCATCGCAGCAGCCCGCTGACATGGTGTGATTGATTCATCTCTTGGTGTTTTTCAGACATGGATGTACATTTCTGTCCCTCTGGTGCTCTATGTCGGCGAAAGGATGCTGCGAGCCTTGCGGTCGAATGCTCACCCTGTCAAAATCCTCAAGGTAAGTAGTAGGTAGCAGAATTATATTCCTGATGATTATAGTGGGCGGATTTCTTAGATGCTGCGATTATCCAGCACTATCTTCCATCGATAAAAAAAATCGATCAAAAGAAGATGCACCACTAGTATGATAAGTGTGTACTAGTACTACTAAACTTTTGCACAAATGAACCTGGTCTTCAGGCGCCAAGTGCCTTCACACACGTGGCACTAGTATTAATTGATTGTTTGGTGTGTGATAAGGCTAAAACAGTTCCATCAACATCTGGAAACAATTTCTAAAAATGGTCAATGTTGTGTGGTCTTGTGGGATACGAATGATATTGCCACTACTAAAACAAAAACATCTGCTGTGGAATATAGCCTCTACTTGAGCATTTCTGTACTTTTCAAATTGGCTGTCCCTTTCTATCAACCTCCTTATATAAAAGTTCCACGATTTCGGGTTGATTGTTCATTAGCTTATTCTTCACCTGAGGGCTCCTCTGCCTGTTGTAGTATCATTTTTTTTCTCTCTGAATCAATAGGTTTAATCATTAGTACTGGCATGAATAAGAACACAGTGGTTCTTCATTATGTTATCCAACCTGTTGAATGAGTTTCAGATAATTTTTTTACTATATGGTTTTAGGGTTTCAAATGTCATTCTGAAATTTATATAGGAAATGATGTACACACAATATTCATTCATTTACCAGAATATGTTCACAGGCATAGAACTAGGTAACCAAGTGCATGTTCTTATAGAAACTTGATTCACTCAGGTGTTGCTTCTACCTGGAAGTGTACTGACAATACAAATGTCAAAGCCCTACGGATTTCGATATAGGAGTGGACAATATATCTTTCTTCAGTGTCCGATGATCTCTCCATTTGAATGGTGCGTGTAGCCTTCTTTTGCTTCTCTACTTGGCCTAGTTTGTAGCACAGCAATTCACCTTGCTTCTGCTCTGTTTTTCTTCCTCAGGCATCCTTTCTCCATCACCTCAGCTCCTGGAGATGACTACCTCGCTGTTCACATTCGCACAAACGGAGACTGGACGCAAGAGCTCAAGCGCATATTTGTCGAGAACTACTTCACGCCGCACATGAACAGAAGAACTTCATTCAGCGAGTTAGGCGCGGCAGAACCTAGACCCACTCCCGCACCAAAGTTGCTCGTAGATGGTCCATATGGTGCCCCTGCACAGGATTTCAGAAACTACGATGTTCTGCTTCTAGTTGGCCTTGGAATTGGAGCAACACCGTTCATAAGCATTCTGAAGGACCTACTTAACAATATTAAGCTAGCTGATGAGCTTATGGTATTTGCTTCAACCTATTTTGTTCGTATTTTGACAGTTTTCTGAGATAGCTTACATGATTTCCTGTAACTTTTAGGACTTGGCAATGGAGACTACTCAAACTAGTAGGTCTGAGGACAGTGCCAACAGCTTCAGTGTCTCAACTGCTAGCAGCAACAGGAAGAGATCATATAGAACAAGCCGTGCACATTTTTACTGGGTTACTCGCGAGCCCATGTCATTTGAATGGTTCAAAGGAGTGATGAATGAGGTTGCCGAAATGGACAAGAAGGTAGGAGTGCATGCCTTCCTTTTACAGATCGCCCAACAATCTTTTTGTACTTTACTGATGAACTACTCATCATGCAATCTTAACCAGGGTGTCATAGAGTTGCACAATTATCTTACGAGCGTGTACGAGGAGCGTGATGCACGAACAACTCTGTTGTCGATGGTCCAAGCTCTAAACCATGCCAAACATGGTGTCGACATCGTCTCGGGCACCAGGGTAAACTTGCATTCTTTCAGTTAATGGATCACAATATTCACCATATAGGTGCGAGTATATAAATAAATGGAAAACTTCCTTTTCTCTAAGGAGGAACCGACACACGAACTATCCGATGATTATTAACTTGTGTTTTCATTTCTGCCTGCCTGCAAACTGAAACATCTGCCGTGCACTTGACAGGTGAGGACACACTTTGCCAGGCCAAACTGGAGGGAAGTCTTCACCAAAATCGCCGCCAAGCAGCCGAATTCAACAGTTGGTATGATCTCTCGCTCAGACAGGCTATCCATTAGCATCAGTTGATATCAGCAACAACATTCCTAAAATCAAGTGACGTCCATAGACCAACTCCACACATTCACTTGCTCACCAAGGATCATGATCATTTCTGGTTCGTGCAGGAGTGTTCTACTGTGGCGCTCCGACGCTGGCCAAAGAACTGAAGAACCTGTCGCACGAGATGAGCCACAAGACGTCGACGCGCTTCCATTTCCACAAGGAGTACTTCTGATGGGAAGAAGAATTGATTCTTCTGATCTGCAAAATAGCGTTAGGCACCGGTAAAGAAGAAGGAATTTTTTGCACAGAAGCAAAGCAAACTGACCTCTCTCTCTTCCTGATCTGGAACTGTACATAGTATAAAGAAGAACAGCCTGTTAGGGGAGGGTAGTTAGTGCCATTTATATATTATTAACAAAAAAGAAAGTAAAGCAAGGCTGCTATATCCAAAAGGAGAAGGAAAGAGGCAGGGTAAAGAGTTGGGTTAAATTTCAGATATACTAATATACATGTACACAGTATAGTTAGGTAGTTACGTATGAAATGCTAGCTAAAGCATATTTACAAGGGCCGGAGGCTGCCATTCTGAATGTAAATCTTCCGGGCATTCATTCATGTGTGCATCTGTGCCTGTCGGCTGCTGATAATAAACTCCGGTATGTTGACACTTTCTTCTCTGGGAATGCGATCTACTATGATGGAGTACGGGAAATGAGAAGAAAGATGGGAATTGGGAAATGTTAACCAGGGGAGGTCTCAGGGAACACCTCCACAACTATTGGATTCAGATCACGCGGATGGCAAAAGGATTAAAAATCATTGGCATTTTGTTATGTTACATGGCAATTATCTCTTTAGATCGTGACAAGTCCTGTAAAGTTACCATGACAACTTTAGTTAAAACTTCATGACAATTCGAGCGTTTGCTCGGAAAACGCTCCAGGAAACGTTCGCCAAATATTGGTGTCTAGAAAGATATAGTAGAAAAGTGGGACCGAGCAATATGGAACAACTGGCCGAGTGAGCCAGTGATCTTCTTTACCCCATGCAACCTGCATTGCATTGACACGCGCCACGTGCGCCTCGCGGTGGTGGCCTTGTGCGGCGTGGCGCAACGCAACGGAGAATCTCGCCTGATGTTGAACTCTCGCCGTGGGAAAACCCAAACCGGTATGTTTTAGCTAGCCGGTTTGCATTTGTCGCGCGGGGTGTTCCTGTCTATATGGAGGCGACCGTTATTCTCAAAAAGAAAATGGAGGCGACGGTTAAAGGAAAAGGTTTATGGGCTGACATGTATGTGTTTCTTTCTCTGTTTGCAAACATAATATAATCAGTCATGAAGGCTTTCCAATAAAACTAATTTTTTATTCTCAAATTTTAAAAAATATACTTTATAATAATTTTTAAAATCACTTTTAGAAAATAGAGGGAAAATATGAGTTGTGAATGAGGAAATGCTGAAGTGTAACAAAAAATAATTATGTTGAAAAGGAAATGTTCATGCACTAGGAAAAATATGTTCATGTGTGTTAAAAATGTTCATATAAATAAAAAGAACATGTTCATGGTATGGGATTGTGATATAAAGTAAAGTTTTTTTTTGCGGGTGATATAAAGTAAAGTTCATGTGAATGAAAAAAATCTTCATGCGCATAAAAAAATGTTCTTGTATTTCTTAAAAATTCAGGTGGCATAAAATAAAAAAATTATAATGAAACACTGGGAAAATAAACGAAAAGGAATAAAAGTGAAAAGGCCAAAAATAGAAAATTAAAAAACAACAACAACAAAAACGCAGTTGAGCCACCCTTATTGGGCGTTGTTGTAGGCAACGCTGCCTTAACGACTTGCTATGTCACAAAATGGCTGAACGTATGCGAAAACATGGCATGTTGCTTATTGAGAGCACAAAGGAGGGCAAATAACTGGAGCGAGAGCTATTTCTTGCCCGTACCGAGCCCTAATTCGCTCTTGCCTCTGGTGCGGCACTACTAGGCCGGCCTAGTACTGTACCTTACGCACGAGTTTTTTCTCTGTGGTTTTCTTATCCGGTTTTCACTGTTCAAAACGGTGTTTTCTGGTTTTCTTCAGTTTCTTTTTTCTTAAATTTTTCTTTTTTATTGGTTTACTTTTGTTTTTTCTCTTTTTCTCGTCCTTTTTAACATATTATAATTTTTTCATACACACTGTATATTTTTATATACCTCAGGAATATTATTTTTATACACATTTAAAAACTTTAAATATATGATTAACTTAAAAAAAATGTGTTGATGTCTACTTTTTCATACACATTTTACATTTTCATATACATCAGTAACAAATTTTATACATGTTTATCATATTCTAAATACATGATTATTTTTTCTTCAAATATATATTTTGGTGTCTATTTTTTCGTACAAATTGATTTTTTAATACATCAGAAACATTTTTTATACACGTTTAACATTTTTAAAATACATGATTAATATTTTTTCAAATATATATTTTGATGTCTACTTTTTTCATACATGTTGTACATTTTCCACATACATCAGTAACATTGTTCAATACACGTTTAATATATATTCTAAACATGATTATCATTTTCTGTAATGTCACATACTTTCTCTTGAAATGCGTGAACATTTTTTTAATGTTACAATCTTTTTTAAAGCTATCTACATATTTTTCAACGCTAAAAAAGTTTTACATTGCGTTAAAATTTGAAAATTCATTTTAAACAATTTTAACAAGTTAAGCTTTGGAATATTTTCAAAAATATAAATATTTGGGCATGACAATGAACACATCTATTTTTTCAATTTTTTTAACATTTACAAAATATATTTTTAGCGAGCAGGAGCGTATGCTCCCCGGAGCCAAATTGGATTTCCACCTTGATGTGTGCATGTGATCTTGCCTCGTTTGGAACCATGAGTTGCCGTGAAGATGGGAATTTCCTTAACCATGCTAAAAACATTAATGTTTTAAGTCTAATTTTATTAGCCTATGTAATCTTACACCTTACATTCTTAAAAAGTTAATCCCCACTACCACCAATTCTCTCAACATGTACACGGTCCACATCAGCTTCATGCCACATCAGCGTTCAGTTCCCAATTTCGTGCGTCCACCTCAGCAAAGTTACCACTTACCACGTCACTGCCTAAACTTTTTTTTTGTTTACAAACAACGTTTCGGTCGCTTATTATACGAAGGAAGAAGAAACGTTGGAGCTCCTCACCATTGCAGACCCGTCTCCTCAATTCCCCACTTGGCCCACCAACTAATTGCAAGCCTCTCTTAATTGTAGGCAACAGATCCTCTTCGTCTTTATCTTATTCCCCAAAAACTGATGTAAGAGTAACAGATAGACCTAATCCTCCTTTTAAGCAACCAATCTCCTAGCTGCTGCAGGCGCGAGGTCGAGGCCGTCGACTCTGGATGCTCCTCGTTGTTGCAGAAGTCTGCCCTTTTCTTTGCTAGCTCATCTGGGTAGATCAACATCGTCAGGCAATGTGTATACATTCAGATGATCCGATTCGATCTTGATGGATCAATCAACTATATGAATTCGTTAATTATCTTCATCCTCCTCCTCTTGGTATTTTGATTAATTTGTTGATCGTAGTTAATAGCATGCGTGTTCATGACAATCCAAACTGATGCGTAGAATTGTAGACCAATTGACGATAATACAACTGGTGCATGCAAATCCACATGCAGACGATGAATTTTCAAGGTTGGAGTTTCTCTGCTGCCGCCCCCATGGATCCAGACGCACTGGTGTGATCTGCCCTCAAGATGGGAAGCACATGCCTCGGGACATCGTCCGCTACCCTGCAGCCTCGATGCACCGAACCCTGAGCACCACCATCACGACCCTGCTGCCCAGAAACAATGATGCCGCCGACTCTAGGTGACTTCCCCTGCCTCACTAAATTCCACCTCTAAACAGTGGAGGCGCATCGTGTGGTCTCCAGCATCAGCTTGGTATCGCCGACAATCTCTTTTTCATTATTGACATCAAAAGGCATCCTCGCCATCACCTCCCAGCAACGACACTACATCTGCATCTCCTCCTCTGCCCGACTGACTCCACCAAAGAACAATTTGTGTTGTCTGATTTCAGTCAGTTTTTCACCATGTCTGGCTATCCAAGCCCACGGTACTACGAAATCAATCTAGAACAATTAGCAGTAGATCGGTACTCGGGTAAAATATTTTACTTCCCTGTAACCTTCATTTGCCGATGGAGTGATTGGCAGCGTACTATGTATTTAGATGCATGAGTCTGAATGATAAGTGCAATTCCCCAGAACTATTTTCCCTTGTGTCAGCAAGACTAACATGTAGGCTGTAGTACTACAACTGAACTTTCCATGCCTCTTTTCTTTTTATATATAGCAGAGATTGAAAAAAGAGTATATTGGAAGAAGTTAGTTAATAAGAGATCTTCATCCTCCACTTCGTATTTTAAATAGTTTATTGATCTTCATCCTCCACCTAATTGTTCCATGGCTCCATATTAATCTCCTCGCTACAATCTTGCTACTTTAGACCGAGTTTATCTCACATGATTTGTTTATTATTTTTTCACATGTATTCTGTAGTTTCATTCATAGACGTTCATACTCTTTGCCATCCCAACTTCCCAAGGATCCATCATCCATGTCTATTGGTTCCCACATGCATGATTTGTTTATTATTTTTTGGCATGCCTTCTATAGTTATGTTCGTACATGAATGAACTTTCATATTATTTGCCATCCTAACTTCCCAAGTATACATGTTTATTAGTTAGTTTATTAGATTGTTGTCAAATTCTGCTGCCTATCTCATGTCTTATATCAGAACAAGATGATTATGGTATAAGGAGGGTTGGAATTTCATAATTTAGTATGGACCATATTGAATAAGGGAAAAGGATCACATTAGATTGTCGAGCATACCGGACATTGCATATTGTTTTCCCTATGAGACACCATTGATATATAGTTCCATGTTTAAAAGTTTCCTTCCGGTTGTTCAATCACATGTTATCTAATCATTGTGTCTCAGTTTGACCAGGAAATCTTGCAACCTCGCCTACCCATCGAGGATCTTGATGGAGTGGTTATGAACCAAACTATGAAGAGTCCATTCTCTATGTGTTTCCAGTTATTTGCCCCCAATATTTGTTTTTATTTCAATTTTTTCAAGCCAACATGAAGGAATGCTTGCATGTTAGTGACAAATCTGTGTAAAGTGGTCAACAATAAATTTATTCAATATTTTGAATATAAAAACAAATCCAAATCGGATCTTCAATTTCATTTTTAATTCATATTATGTGTGTCTTTCTTTGAAGCTGCATATAGAAGCCAGAAATGTTAGAAGAGAGAGGATTGGTGGAATAGTTCGATGTATTGCTTGAGCCTCGTGGGCATATATATAAGAGTACAATCATCTACTTGGAGTACAAGACAAGCCAGAACAAACCCTAGTCTATCTCGTCTTTCCTAATAAACATTATACTCAACATCCCCCCGCAGTCACAACGGTAGCGACGCATACGGTGAGACTGGAGAAAGGCAAGCCGACGGACACCCCCCACAGTCGTAACGGTCGACGCATCGCGGAGTCGTGGCTGGAGTGGCAACCGACGAGGTTGCTCAAGCAAGGCGGTAGCCCTTTTTGCCGTTTGTCGAGGTAGCCGAGAGCGTGTGTGGTGGAGCCGTGGTCGAGGTAGCCGTGCGAAGAATGTCGTGGTCGATGTCGAGTCGGGGTGGCCGGTGTCGAGGAAGTCGCCGTGGAGCCGCACGCGCAAGGAGGCGCCGAGTTAGTCATGAGTGCAGTGGTGTCGAAGAAGTGATGCGCCAGGAAGGAGAATGGTGTTGACGACGCGTCGCGCCGGGTTTGCCAACCCCGGGGACACATCGTAGACGAAGGCACGCGTTGGTGTTGCCAGCACCGGGCATGCGTAGACGGTCGAAGACGAAGTTGACGAAGCGCCGCACCAGGCTTGCCAGGCCCGGGGACACGTCGTGGACGAAGGCACGCGGCGGTGTTGCCAGCACCGGGCATGCGTAGACTGGGACCTACACGAGCTATACGCCATGTCGAAGAGGTCGGAGAGGCCAGCAGAGAAGGACTCGACGACGGTTGCGGTGCCAATCGGCGCAGGGCCAATGTCGCCCGCGGTTGTCGGAGTAGATGAAGCGGTCGGGGTAGATGACGGCGACGCTGGCGACGAGCTGGTGCTGGACGAAGACGAAGTGGGGTGGACGGGCGGCGGCGGCAGCTACGCAAGTAGCCGCGGCGGTGGCCAAAGAAGAGCGGCGGCGGCGGCGGCTAGGTTAGGAGTGCGGTGGCGGTGCTCTAAGTAGGCGAAGAACCCTGACAGCGTGACGAAGACCGGCGCGGACGGTGGCGTTCCCGCGCCAAGGGAGACGGCGCGGTGCATACCACGGGAGGTCGACGCGCGGTGACGGCGGAGTGGACCGCGGGCCGCGGCGCTACGGCCCAAGGGGCGACGCAGCGCCGGCAGGCGGGTCGGGGCGACAGCGGGAAGACCTCGGGGCGGCGGCCGGGACCACGGGCCGCGACGCTGCGGCCCGAAGGGGCGACGCAACGGCGGTTCGCGAGTCGGTGCAACCGCGGGGACGGCCTCGGGACGGCGGCGTGGACTGCGTGCCACGCTCGCTACGGCCCGACGGGGCGACGCAGCGGCGGCGCGAGGGTCGATGCAGCCACGGGACGGCCTAGAGCGGACGCCCTCGGGGCGGCGGGGGACCGCGGGCCGCGGCACTACGGCCCGAAGGGGCGACGCAGCGGTGACGCGGGTCGGTGCAGCCGGGAGAAGAACCACGGGGCGGCGGCGCTGCGGCCCGACGGGGCGATGCAGCGGCAGCCCGATGCTCGATCGGTGGAGAGGCGCGCTGAACTCGGGGACGATCTTCACGGGACCTGCGGAGGCGCGCGTAACCGACGGGCCACGTCGGTCGCGCGGCGTAGATGAGGCGGATCGCGGCGGCGAGCGGGTGATCAAGCCGATCGCACGCGAGGTCGGGGACGCCGCTCGGTGGAGGCGTGGTGGCGGCGAAGTCCGAGATGAAGCCGGCGGCGGCGGGCGGCAGGGCGGCTATGATTGGCCGCCGCATGGCGCGAGGCCGCCGGGTCGGGGTGATGCAGGAGTCCCGGTCGGAGCAGGGCGGTGACGGCCGGCGTAGATCGACGGGCGGGCCGTCGCGCGAACGGCGGCGGTGAAGGGCCACCGGGTCAGGGCGACCGGCGGGCCGACGCCCGAGGCCGCCGAGTCGGGGCGACCGACGGGCAGACGCGCGGATAACGCGCGAGGCCGCCGGGTCGGTGAAGAAGCCGGCCAATCGCGCCGGTGTTGGAGTAGAGGCGCACGGGGTCGACGGCGGCGGTTGGCGACGCAAACCGGATCACATAGACCGAAAAACCAAAAAGTAGACACCGATCAAGGCGACCAGCGAGAGAGAGAAAATCCAGATTAAAGGATCGGGAAAAAAGACTCTCTAGGGCAGCCGGCCAACACGGCCGGCGGACGAACCCTAGGTACGGGCGGCGTGGCCCCCGGCGGCGGTTATGGAGGCGGTCCGCCCCGGGGCGGCGCGCGGGTGCGGAAGCGGTGGCGGCTAGGGTTTATGATCGATTTGCGATAGATACCATGTTAGAAAAGAGAGGATTGATGGAATAGTTCAATTTATTGCTTGAATCTCATGGGCATATATATATGAGTACAATCATCTACTTAGAGTACAAGACAAGCCAGAATAAATCCTAGTCTATCTCATCTTTCCTAATAAACATTATACTCAACAAAAGATCCCGCCGCAACGTGCTGGACATCATCTAGTTTTTGTATTTGATGATACCAAGACATGTCCAACGTGGCCGCTTGGAGAGATGCGCCACGATCGATTTCCTCATCGATCGGCAGTTGGGTGGTGCGCTAGATGAGTCATCGGCGAAAAAGAAAGAATCAGGTGCTTGAGCCTATTTTACAGCGTGGGATAAAATGATCAGTGCAGCAGCCAATTTTTAGCGCATGTTTGTTACAGTAGCGTGTAGCATTGGAACATATAGCCATCAAGTGGTCTTTCAATTTTATGATATATTTTTATTTCCCTTAATGCCCCTTTAAGCGTTTTGCATTGAAGATGATCTTAGTGTTGTATATGCAGTAGGGGAGCACAAAAAAGCAGTGATAGGTAGACCTGGCCATGGGATATTCGGCCCAGCCGGCCTGACCCGACCCGACCTGACCTTGCCCACGGGCCAGGCCTGGGCCTGAGATCTAAGCCCGAGGCCCGGGCTGGGCCGGGCTCAGGCCCGAGGCCCAGCTGACTTTTGCAGTGATGGGCCGGGCCTGGGCCTGATATTTCAGCCCGACGCCCGGGCCGGGCCAGGCCCGGGCCCTGGTTTTTTGCTGCGGGCTTTGTTTGGCCCGGCCCGAAGCCCAACCCAGCCTGACATTTGCCCAGGTATAGTGGTAGGTCTAGGGCTCAAGCTCGGGGCATGAGGCCAAATCCTTTATATCATGTAGCAATTGCTACAGTACACGAAGGCGGCCCGGGGCGGCCTGCTGGGCTGGATCCGCCCCTGCAAAGAGACGGGGTGGCATGAATTTCATGTGCGTTGATTCTAATTTGCCTTGTGCCATTATGTATGATGTGAATCTCAAAGATGCTTGCAGCTTCACTGGAGTACCAAAGGGGATGGGATTGAATAATCATTATGTGGAAATTAACCCACCTACCGAACTATATGTCCAAGCATATTCCCATGGTATATTCACTCATAGTGCAGATATATTCCAGGCAACAAAAGAAATGCAGATCTACAACAAGTTAAACACGAACATCTCATTCATAATCCAGAGAAGGATTTAAGTCTGTCATAATCACCAAATAATGATTCAATGCTACTATTGATTACTTTGTTATTTAGACAGTGGTATTGATTGGAAAGCAACACATGGTGTTGTTTTCTCCACCGCCACCAAAAGGTCCCAAACCAAGAGTTCTATGTGGCTTCAGAAGTAGTGACAATGACGTGTAACATATTAAACCTAGTAAAATATTTGGCTAGAAAGTGTGGCATGACATCGAACAAAAAAATAGTAGTACAACAATGAATTGGAAAAAAACAAGGAATACTACTTGCCCTACATGATATTGAAAGGTGGTTCACTGAATTCAATTGGAAAAAGCAGTGAATCATTTAGCGGCAACTTTATCAACCGAGCAATTAATAAGATGGCTTTGTCTTCACAACACTATGGTTACATAGCGTTATGTGCAACATCCTGTATGGAAAATAAAAGTCCTTGCTTAAGAAAATTGTTTTGTATGGTAGTATAGTACTATTACAAATACCAGGCTCTAAGGGCAACTCCAATGCATATCACCAAATTGTTCCCGAATATCTGGACCGGATGATTCATGCATTGACCATCCAATTAAAGTCATTAAATGTCCACAGCTCAATCCAGACAAGCAAAATCCCTCAAACTGGAACCAAAATAAGGGAAGAGTTGGACAAGTCCAGACGTTCGCCTGGCCCACTTGTTACTTGGTCCACATCTTCCCACAGCCAATGTCCTTTTTTTTCTCTTGGTCCACCTGGCCGCTGTCAGTCACTAGCCCACTGTCCGAATTTGATGACTACGGTTAGATGGCCGGTTTCCCTACTGCTATCCATGGACACATCCGGACGTTTTCTCGGACATTTGGTGTTGCCCATTTGGTGAACAGCGTTGGAGTTGCCCTAATGTGGGAACTGGAAACACAAAATTTAAGCATTCATTTGTGTGCACATCTCATATTGAATGAAGGCATCTGGAAATTTTCAAGTTTGTGAAGAACAAAAACATGGACATCGGGCATGATCATGCAAAACTCCATTAAAAATATGATAATTTATGCACCACATAAAGTATGCAAGAGCCAAGAGATATTCCTTGATAAAGTAATTGCAAGTTCACATCGGCAACATTCTTGATTTTTTTTTACAATTTTGCGAAAGATATCTCATCCAAGGGAGGATAGAATCTAAATTTTCATTTGTCCCGAGAGTCGAGAGGAAGGTTGTTTATTTTTCAGCATCCGTCCTTTTCGATGGTACACATACATATGACATGCCCAAATCAAAGGACAAAATTGTCATACTCTCCTAATGACAACCCAATAAACCTAACCACATTATAGACGCATTAGGTGATGGATTATGGATGGGCTTAGGCCCATATAAGACAATAATCCCTAGTTAATCTCTAAGGCCCATGCATGTGTACGACAAGTGGTGGGAAGTTTAGTACCATGCTGCTTCAGTAAGAAGAGTGAGACCTCTTTTATAAATGCTGCTCTACCACTTGCTATTGTGAGCTTGGGAATATGAGTTGTACACGCGCGCTCCTCCGCCTCGCCTCGTCATGACGCGCGCGCGCCGCGGGTTGCGGGAATGACTCGGTCGTGGGCCTGGCCCAGGCCCATCTACCCGACGGCCTATATAAGAAGGCGCTGGCCAGTGGAGTGAACCCTAACTCAGTTCACTCACTCCCTCTCGCACAACCCTAGCCGTCATCTACTGTTCATCTCTCTGTGCTTCTTCTGGCGATCCCCTCCCGACGACCGCGTGCTCGGTTGGTCGGGAGAGTAGGTGCCTCCGGAACCCTGTCGTTCGAGATCCTGCCCGGGAGAACGGCAATAAGGTTTTTGGTGAGCGTCTCGATGCGACTGCTCCCGATCCGTCCCCGTCTTCGTCTTCCTCTGCTTCCACTACTTCCTCTACATCGACCCCATGGCTGACGACGAAGCCGCCAAGAAGAACGCCTCGGCCGATGCCGAGGCTGCTGCTGACGCCGCCGCGTTGGCCTGGCCAACCAGAGGGTATGACTCGTTCATCCCCTATTTGCTCGTTCATGTGTTGGCCATATATATGTTGTTCATAGATGCTTCAGTTCTATGTACTGTACGTGCTCACATGCTTAGTTATCGGTATGAGATGCATACCGTATTTGCCATGCTTACTGTTTACTCGTGGATTATATTAGTCGGAAAAGTGCTAATATTTCCAACAATCCAAAAACCTTATTTTAGGCACTTTTCGACTCATGGCTTCGCTGCTACTCTGAAACCGGAAAAGTTTACTGGAACGCATTTTAAGCGTTGACAGACGAGGACCACCTTGTCACTACTAGCGAAAAGCTTATACACAGAATCTTACCAGCAGCGCGGTCTAAAACAAGGCGCTACTGCTACTTAGCAGTAGCCCGCCAAAACAAACCGCGCTACTGCTAGCTGCGTAGCAGTAGCGCGCTAGGTGAAAACAGCGCTACTACTACAATTGTCGCGACGTAGCCGCCAGACTAGGTATAGTAGCAGCGCCGGTTTTGCAAATGCGCTACTGCCAATGAACTTAGCATCATCGCTTTTCTCCCACCCGCGCTACTGCTAAGTTTAGTCTGTAATTAAGTTTAGTCCCACCTTGCTCCGCGAACAGGGTGTTTACCACCTTAAATACGTTACTTCTGAAACCATCACAACCACTTGGTCTTCATTGAACTCTATGTGTAGGATTTGTATTCCGCAATAGGAATCTTCGCCGGTTCTTAAACCGGGGAAGATTCCTATTGACAATTTAGATTATACACAAAAAGATCATTGATGACCAATGTATTTTTGTTTTTTACATGCTTAGCCTTGCAGTAGCGAGTTTTGCATAAAGCGCTGCTCCTAGAGGAATAACAGTAGCGCTTCTCTGCTGAAAAGCGCTACTGCTATGTTGTTTAGTAGTAGCGCTTTATCACGAAGCGCGCTACTGCTAAACGCCATCCTATCTTCCCCAACCGGCCCCCCCCACTCCTCCTCTCCACTCTCACTCTCCCCCCACCCCGCATCATCCGCCACCGCCGCCGTTCCCCGACCACCGTCATCGCCTGCCGCCGCCGCCGCTCCTGCTCCTCCTCCACTGAGGTAGTCCCTCCTTCCCTCCTCATCCCTCCTCCTCCCTCCTCCTCTCTCCTCCCTCCTCGTCCTCCCTCCTCCCTACCGCGCCCCTCCCTCCTCCTCCGGCCGCCCCTCCTCCCTCCTCCCCCCTCCTCCCTCCTTCCTCCTCCTCCGGCCAAGCCCTCCGCCGGCAGCCCTCCTCCCACCGCCCCTCCCTCCTCCTTCGGCCCGCCCCTACTCCCTCCTCCCTCCCAACTAGTTAAAATTCTATATGAGATTTGAATTAGTAAGTGCTTAGTTAAAATTGTATTACTGTTCTTAGTTGAATTAGTAAGTGCTTAGTTGAATTAGTAAGAAAATTAATTATTTTTATTTATAGTAAGTGCTTAGTTGAACTAGTTGAATTAATAGAACTAGTTTATTTTTAGTAAGAAAATTTAGGTATATGAGATTTGATGATCTAATTAAAATTTTGCTATAGAACTAGTTTATTTTTAGTAAGAAAATTAATAGAACTAGTTTATTTTTAGTAAGTGCTTAGTTGAATTAGTTGAAATAATAGAACTAGTTGAATTTATGCCATTATCACTTTGTCATCAAAGAATGCTATATGAGATTTGATGCTCTAATTAAAATTTTACTCGGTGGAATATGCAGGCTTTGTAGAGTCGTGTCTCCTTGGAGGGATCGTCATCCGAGCTACCTCTACTTCCTCTACACCCGAGTCGGTGAGCTAAAAGTCCACCTCCTCCTTCTCCACTCCTCGGTGTTGATAGAGTAGAACTAGGGTATTTAGTTATGCTTCTTAACCAAATGAAATGTTTGAATTTTAAGATATATTGAAATATTTTTGTCAACATTGAACCATTGAAATGCAATGAGCACCAGCTTATGCGCATGTGCGAAGTGTTGATTCATTTCCGAGTGACCTATGTTTTGCCGGAGTGTTGATTCATTTCCGTTCCGGCAAATTTCAGGCGCTCGATATGTGCTATTTTAGCAAAGGTCATGCCAGATTTTTCCATGAATTTAAGCATGACTTGTGCTAGAATATGTAGGAAATATCAAGTGCCCCGATTTGCTAGAAAGAGAATTAAACAAAATTTTGAGTTGACTTTAAGTGTGTCGGGGCTCCATACATGACAGTCAAAAAATCAGTACACCATATATGAGAGAAGAAGAATGTCGACTCTTGTCGTGGGGGTCGCTTCTCCTTCTTTTCCTCGTGCTAGATGTTTGTAATGCACTAGGGAAAGGAGGAGTAGCGACCATCACCGATGGTCGCAATATCAGAGAGGGAATGCCCACCATATACGTGAGATGAGAGTTTAATTAGGAAGGAAGACTCGACAGACCTAAAGTCAACCCGTTGCATATTGAGTAATAGTGATTTGTGTGTTGAGTTTCCTCGTAGTTGCCTTCGATCGATTTTCAATTAATGTTTCAACTATGAACATAGAAAATTTCTGACGACGAAAAGGATTTCGGTATATGCGAATACTGCAAAGACGAGCGCGGCCTGTGCGACAGACATTTCCTAGTTGATGATATGCGCTTCAGCATCAAGCTGGATGAGACCTTCGAACTGGATACAGTGAGTCATAACGACAAGTCTTTTTTCGTAATTAAGCATGACTTCTGCTTCTTTTGCTTCAACATATAATTTTAATTTTTTACTATTCTACCAGCATATCCCCTGCCATGCAAGAATTTTTGTCTTGGATAAGATTGGTTTCAGTCCTATGAAAACTATGGAGGTAAAGAGAGTTCACTTGAGGACCGAGCATGGTTATACTTTTGCCGCAAAATTATACAATGCAGACACCTACACCTATTTTGAATGCAAACATTGGAGAGCACTATGCAAGGCTTATGTATTTGAGCCTGATATGCTTATCACCTTTGATATTCGTCCGGAAGATGATATTGAAGGTAATATCGACATCTGGGTCGATGTGCAGACACCTCTAGTTCTACCATTATGTGAGTTTCTCAACCATATTTATGTCTTCGATATTGTTTATTCAAAAATAGTTGACAACTAATTTCTATTGACAACTTATTTCCATTCAAGCAAACATGTCCGAGCTTGGTAGACATGACCTACCACTGTCCCGGGGCTGAACTAAACTGTGAGGAGATAAGTCATTATGTTTCATGGCTTGAGGATCTTGATGCTATCAAGACAAATTATTTTCCTGGACTTCAAAATCTTAGTACTCAAAATGTGCGACCAATAGTGTTCGTATTGAACTACGGTCACATCTATTTAGGAAAGATGGTAAGATTTTTACTATTTGTCCTCAGTGCATCTTTTGCATACATTATTTTTAAGCTAAACTTCATTGCTAAGTATGTTACTACGATGTTCTTCAACAGGGACTCCTGATGATAGTTGTGCCTCACTGGATCGAGCCTAAAGGTCGCACGGCAATGGTTAGCTTACGACCAAGACATCCTACATTGCACATGAGTGCATTCAGAATTTCTAAAACCAAGCAAGTCTTAATAGTGAAAGACTGGAGTAAAATTGTGAAGGATCGCAGAGAAGTACTAGGAGGTAGCAATCAGAAGCACATCCCGCAATTAGGAGACAGGCTCATCTGCATGCTCCAATATGATGAATTCAGGAGTGCTACACGTGTTCTATGCTATTTTACCTGAGAGAGAGCAGCAGGAGTGATTAGCTAGCTAGAATGAGTTTGAAGATGATGATGTGCTACACTATGACTATGATGATTAAATAGCTAGTGTTGGTGGTAATGACTATGATGATTATTATTAGCTAGTGTTGGTGGTGATTAGATAGCTACACTATGACTATGATGATTAAATAGTGGTAATGACTATGATGATTATTAGCTAGTGTTGTTGGTGATGATATGATGCAAGAGTTTTTATATTAATATGATGATGATGATGATGAGTTATTATATCATTGGGTGAAAGAACCGCTGATTAGTTTCAAGTGGATGGATCCTAAGTGATCAAGTCATGGATTATCGTGATAATCCATGACTTGATCACTTAGGATCCATCCACTTGAAACTAATCTGCGGTTCTTTCACCTAGGATCCATCCAGAAGCCGTACTCTTCTCCGAACACTGGCTCTGAACCCTCAGAGTCAGCATCGCGTGAGCTCAGCCAAGGAGTTTTCTTCCCGCCGTACTCCACGGACTCTTTTCTCCCTGGCCAAACCTCGCCTTTAAGCGAGGCTCTGGACTTAATGCGATCCCTCGTCATTAAAGAGGGGCAACGTCCGAACTACGCCCAGCCCGGACTAGGGGCTGAGAGCGGGGAATTTTACGTCCCACCCACCACCCACTTCATAGCAACTTTCGAGGACTTAACCGACATGCTCGATTACGGCTCCGAAGACATCGACGGTATGGACGACGATGCCGGAGAAGAGCAGGCCCAAAACCCGCCATTTACCGGACGCTGGACGGCCACCTCTTCGTATGACATATACATGGTGGATACACCCAAAGAGTGTAACAGCGATAACGAGAAAAATCCAGTTGGGGATAAACCTCCTGAGATACAACCAAAGCGCCGACGTCAGCGGCGCCGCTCTAAATCACGCCATGGAAAAGACAGCAATACCGGCACCGGGGACAACTATACTCCGGACGATGCCGAAGACCAAGAAGACCCCGTTGAGCCAACCTCCGAACAGGACGATCCGGAAGATGGGCAAATTAGCCCTGATGAACAGGCTATAAACGAAGACTCGGAGGATAGTAATTATCTTCCACTCTCCGAGGATGAGGTGAGTCTCGGCGACGAAGACTTTATCGTGCTTGAGGAACCCCTCGAACAGGAGCGCTTTAAGCGCCGGCTAATAGCCACTGCAAGGAGCCTGAAAAAGAAGCAACAACTTCAAGCTGATCAAGATCTGCTCAACGACAGGTGGACTAATGTCCTGGCAGCCGAGGAATACGGCCTCGGGCGCCCAACCAAGAGTTACCCGAAGCGTAAGCTGCTACCTCAATTCGACGACGAGGCGCTGGAGCCCGTACCATCAGCGCGTAACGCGGCCGACCGACCACCACGTGGCCGTGACAAAACAACAACTCAAGCCGAACACCAGCCCATACTACCTCGCCGTAAAAGTAGAGACACAACAGCTCGGGGATATACGTATGACCTACGCCAGGACTTGGAAAATAGAGCAGGTCAGACCAGATCGATCTACGGATCGCGGGAGCGTGCCCAGGCGCGCGAGGACAGCTATCCATCCAGGCGCGCCAAGCATAACCACGTCCGGGCCAAAAACCGCAGACGGACTCCATCCGAGCTGCGTCGCGACTTGGCCCGATATAGAGGCGCCGCACACCCCCTCTGCTTCACTGATGAAGTAATGGAGCACGAATTCCTAGAAGGGTTTAAACCCATGAATATCGAATCATATGATGGAACAACAGATCCCACAGTATGGATTGAGGACTTTCTTCTCCATATTCACAGGGCCCGCGGTGATGATCTTCATGCCATCAAATACCTCCTCTAAAGCTCAAGGGACCAGCTCATCACTGGTTAAACAGCCTGCCAGAAAACTCCATTGGTAGCTGGGAGGACCTGGAAGACGCCTTTCGCGACAACTTCCAGGGTACATATGTCCGACCTCCGGATGCCGATGACTTAAGTCACATAGTTCAACAGCCCGGAGAATCGGCCAGGAAATTCTGGACTAGGTTCCTAATTAAAAAGAACCAGATCGTCGACTGTCCGGATGCCGAAGCCCTAGCGGCCTTTAAGAATATCATTCGCGACGAATGGCTCGCCCGACACCTTGGCCAGGAAAAGCCGAAGTCCATGGCAGCCCTCACAGCACTTATGACCCGCTTTTGCGCGGGCGAAGATAGTTGGCTAGCCCGTAGCAGCAACAATGCAAGCGAACCTGGCACTTCTGAAGCTAGAAATAGCAACGGCAAGCCCCGACGCAACAGGCACAAGTGTCGGAACAACGGTGACAATACCGATGGCACGACGGTCAATGCCGGATTCAGTGGCTCCAAGTCCGGTCAGCGGAAGAAGCCATTTAAAAGAAGCAATCCGGGCTCATCCAGCTTGGACCGAATCCTCGATCAACCATGTCAGCTCCACGACACCCCCGATAAACCCGCCAATCATACCAACAGAAGCTGTTGGGTCTTTAAACAGGCCGGTAAGTTAAATACCGAGAATAAGGAGAAGGGGTCGCCAAGTGAGGACGATGACGAGGAGCCCTGTCCACCGAACACAGGGGGACAGAAGAACCCCCCCAGTCAAAACGGTGAACATGATATATGTTACTCATATCCCCAAGAGGGAGCGCAAACGCGCTCAGGGACATTTATGCAATAGAGCCAGTCGCCCCAAAATTCAATCCATGGTCATCCTGCCCGATCACTTTTGATCACAGGGACCATCCGACTAGTATCCGTCACGGCGGCTCAGTCGCACTGGTCCTCGACCCAATCATTGATGGATTCCACCTCACGCGAGTCCTCATGGACGGTGGCAGCAGCCTTAACCTACTATATCAGGACATATTCCGCAAGATGGGCATCGATCCGTCAAGGATCAAGCCCACAAAAACCACCTTTAAAGGAGTAATACCAGGTGTAGAGGCCCGTTGAACGGGCTCAATCACATTGGAAGTCGTCTTCGGATCTCCGGACAACTTCCGAAGCGAAGACTTGATCTTCGACATCGTCCCCTTCTGCAGTGGCTATCACGCACTACTCGGACGGACCGCATTTGCTCGCTTCAATGCGGTGCCACACTATGCCTATCTCAAACTCAAGATGCCCGGACCACGCAGTGTCATAACAGCCAACGGAAACATTGAACGCTCCCTTCGTACCGAGGAGCACACCGCGGCCCTGGCAGCGGAGATACAAGGCGGCCTTATCAAGCAGAACATCAATTCGGCGGCCAAGCCCCTGGACACTATTAAACGAGTCCGAACTACTCCGCAGAATGACAGTCCAGCTCGTCAGGAGTTCGACTAGCAATTCAGCCTCCGTCTCAGCCCCGATCGAATTGCAGTGTACGTATCGCGCATACATAACTACGCACTAAAAATACCATGGGCAAAGACGGAAGCATAACTCGATCACGGTCCACAATGCGGCTCGACCTCATCTGGACACTCATACTTTCCCCTTGCTTTCTACCCTTTTCAGGTTTCTTTTCCACAAGCCCCTCACGAAGGCCTGATCGTCGATCCTTTCGAAGGATCACATACCAAGGAGGAAAGCAGCATAGACGTGTGGTAGAATATCCAGATGATCTTCTTGACGATCACTTTACCTGTTTTCAGGACCCGCACGCAGCTTCCCCTTAGTCTCGGCATGTCAAATAGCCCTATTGCTTATCGAATTATTTGTACAAATACGCTTTGACATATCAATCAAACTATAATAGAAACAGTTTTCGGCCCAATATATGTGGCACTGGTTTACTATTTCATTATATTTCACCTTTTTTTTATCGATTGCACCTGTCCCCTTTGGTACGACTTAATTCGCCAGGGGCCCCATTGTGCTCCACACGTTTACAACAAGTCCGAACACTTTTTACAGTATAATTCGGCGCCCCGAATATAGCATTATATGCATCGGCTCCGAATCATGTCTTTGGTCAATAGTTGGGTTGCCCGGCTCCTGTGCTTGCTACCTTACGTTCCGTCTTATCGGCTAGGGTAGTAAAGGGAGAACTACTGCGATTGTGTTTCTGGTTTACCCAGATAAACACCTCAGTAGAGAAAGCCGAAAACTGACTGTCATGATGCGGCGAGAGCTGGTCAGCTATTCGGTGGCTAAACATAAATCTCTTGCGATTTTTTCCGCATTATGCGACGGATCGGCCTCCACCCGATCAGGTGTCTACAGCACCCTAGTCCGGATAAACAAATACTAACTAGGGGCTGTGCCTACACTCCTATGGCTAAGTGAGGGTGATAAAGCCACATAGTCCGATTGCCTAGTTCGCTGCACTAAACACCTCCTTCAAGGACCAAACTCTTGGGTCAAGTGTGTTTAGGTTCCAACCCGAACACCCCCGTACTACCTACGTGGGGGCTGAAGCCGACGACTGGCCAACTCTCAGATTCAATAAACTACCGCACAAGAGGGGATATTTTCACACAACAACAAGCAATATATTACATATAGGCTTTGTTCCATAATATAGGACTGGATAACATGAATACATTCATTCAAAAATAATGTCCTTCGCACACTGGCCCTCTACAATGCGGGATCCTTCCAGGACATCATCAAAATACCGCTCGGGCGTGCCGTGCTCTTTGCCCGCACGCGGTCCCTCGGTCGCGAGCTTGACGGCGTTCATCTTCGCCCACTGAACCTTGACACGGGCGAAGACCATCCTGCTACCTCTTGAGCACTGTGTTGGTTTTCCTTTGAAGAGGAAAGGGTGATGCAGTAAAGTAGCGTAAGTATTTCCCTCAGTTTTTGAGAACCAAGGTATCAATCCAGTAGGAGACCACGCGCGAGTCCCACGCACCTACACAAACAAACAAGAACCTCGCAACCAACGCGATAAAGGGGTTGTCAATCCCTTCACGGTCACTTACGAGAGTGAGATCTGATAGATATGATAGGATAATATTTTTGGTATTTTTATGATAAAGAGTAAATAGAGATGCAAAGTAAAATAAACGGCAATAGAAATAACTAAGTGTTGGAAGATTAATATGATGGAAAATAGACCCGGGGGCCATAGGTTTCACTAGTGGCTTCTCTCAAGAGCATAAGTATTACGGTGGGTAAACAAATTACTGTCGAGCAATTGATAGAATTGAGCATAGTTATGAGAATATCTAGGTATGATCATGTATATAGGCATCACGTCCGCGACAAGTAGACCGAAACGATTCTGCATCTACTACTATTAATCCACACATCGACCGCTATCCAGCATGCATCTAGAGTATTAAGTTCATAAGAACAGAGTAATGCTTTAAGTAAGATGACATGATGTAGAGGGATAAACTCATGCAATATGATATAAACCCCATCTTTTTATCCTCGATGGCAACAATAAAATACATGCCTTGCTGCCCCTGCTGTCACTGGGAAAGGACGCCGCAAGATTGAACCCAAAGCTAAGCACTTCTCCCATTGCAAGAAAGATCAATCTAGTAGGCCAAACCAAACTGATAATTCGAAGAGACTTGCAAAGATAACCAATCATACATAAAAGAATTCAGAGAAGATTCAAATATTGTTCATAGATAAACTTGATCATAAACCCACAATTCATCGGTCTCAACAAACACACCGCAAAAGAAGATTACATCGAATAGATCTCCACAAGAATCGTGGATAACTTTGTATTGAGATCCAAAAAGAGAGAAGAAGCCATCTAGCTAATAACTATGGACCCGAAGGTCTGAGGTAAACTACTCACACATCATCGCAGGGGCTATGGTGTTGATGTAGAAGCCCTCCATGATCAATGCCCCCTCCGGCAGGACGCCGGGAAAGGCCCCAAGATGGGATCTCACGGGTACAGAAGGTTGCGGTGGTGGAATTAGGTTTTCGTGGATGCTTCTGTTGATTTGGGGGTACGTAGGTATATATAGGAGGAAGAAGTACGTCGGTGGAGCAACGTGGGCCCCACGAGGGTGGAGGGCGCGCCTGGGGGGGGGGTAGGCGCGCCCCTTGCCTCGTGCTCTCCTTGTTGCTTTCTTTATGTGGACTCCAAGTCCTCTGGATCACGTTTGTTCCGAAAATCACGTTCCCGAAGGTTTCATTCTGTTTGGACTTCGTTTGATATTCTTTTTCTGGGAAACTCTGAAATAGGCAAAAAAACAGCAATTTGGGTTGGGCCTCCGGTTAATAGGTTAGTCCCAAAAATAATATAAAAGTGTATAATAAAGCCCATTAAACATCCAAAACAGAATATAATATAGCATGGAACAATAAAAAATTATAGATACGTTGGAGACGTATCAAGCATCCCAAAGCTTAATTCCTGCTCGTCCTCGAGTAGGTAAATGATAAAAATAGAATTTTTGATGTGGAATGCTACTTCGCATAATTTCAATGTAGTTCTTCTTATTGTGGCACGAATGTTCAGATTCGGTATGATTCAAGATAAAAGTTTCATATTGACATAAAAACAATAATACTACAAGCATGCTAACCAAGCAATTATGTCTTATCAAAATAACATAGCCAAAGCAAGTTATCCCTACAAAATCATATAGTTTGGCTATGCTCCATCTTCCCCACACAAAATATTCATATCATGTACAACCCCGGTTTTAGCCAAGCAATTGGTTCATACTTTTTAACGCGCTTCAGCCTTTTCAACTTTTATGCAATACATGAGCGCAAGCCATGGATATAGCACTATGGTGGAATAAGGTATAATGTTAGGGGTTATGTGGGAAGACAAAAAAGGAGAAAATCTCACATCGACGAGGCTAATCAACGGGCTATGGAGATGCCCATCAATTGATGTCAATGCAAGGAGTAGGGATTGCCATGCAACGGATGCACTAGAGCTATAAGTGTATGAAAGCTCAAACAAAAGAAACTAAGTGGGTTGTGCATCCAACTTGCTTGCTCACGAAGACCTCGGGCATTTGAGGAAGGCCATCATTGGAATATACAAGCCAAGTTCTATAATGAAATTCCCCACTAGTATATGAAAGTGACAAAATGAGAGACTCTCTATCATGAATATCACGGTGCTACTTTGAAGCACAAGTGTGGTAAAAGGATAGTAACATTGTCCCTTCTCTCTTTTTCTCTCATTTTTTTATTTGGGCCTTTTCTCTCTTTTTTGGCCTCTTTTTTTCTTTTTATTTAGTCCGGAGTCTCATACCGACTTGTCGGGGAATCATAGTCTCCATCATCCTTTCCTCACTTGGGACAATGCTCTAATAATGATGACCATCACACTTTTATTTACTTACAACTCATGAATTACAACTCAATACTTAGAACAAGATATGACTCTATGTGAATGCCTCCGGCGATGTACCGGGATATGCAATGAATCAAGAGCGACATGTATGAAAGAGTTATGAATGGTGGCTTTGCCACAAATACGATGTCAACTACAAGATCATGCAAAGCAATATGACAATGGAGCGTGTCATGATAAACGAAACGGTGGAAAGTTGCATGGCAATATATCTCGGAATGGCTATGGAAATGCCATAATAGGTAGGTATGGTGGCTGTTTTGAGGAAGGTATAAGGAGGTTTATGTGTGATAGAGCGTATCATGTCATGGGGTTTGGATACACCGGCGAAGTTTGCACCGACTCTCAAGGTGAGAAAGGGCAATGCACGGTACCGAAGAGGCTAGAAAATTGCGGAAAGGTAAGTGTGTGTATAATCCATGGACTAACATTAGTCATAAAGAACTCATATACTTATTGCAAAAATTTATTAGCCCTCCAAGCAAAGTACTACTACGCATGCTCCTAGGGGAAGGGTTGGTAGGAGTTAACCATCGCGCGATCCCGACCGCCACACAAAGGATGACAAACAACAAATACCTCATGCTCCGACTTCGTTACATAACGGTTCACCATACGTGCATGCTATGGGAATCACAAACTCCAACACAAGTATTTCTCAAATTCACAATTACTCAACTAGCATAACTATGATATTACCACCTTTGTATCTCAAAACAATTATCAAGCATCAAATTTCTCATGATATTATAATTAAAGCAAATTGCCATGCTGTTTTAAGACTCTCAAAATAATACAAGTGACGCATGAGAGATCAATAGTTTCTATAAAACAAATCCACCACCATGCTTTAAAAGATATAAGTGAAGCACTAGAGCAAAAACTATATAGCTCAAAAGATATAAGTGAAGCACATAGAGTATTCTAATAAATTCCGATTTGTGTGTGTCTCTCTAAAAAGGTGTGTACATAAAGGATGATTGTGGTAAACTAAAAAACAAAGACTCAAATCATACAAGACGCTCCAAGCAAAACACATATCATGTGGTGAATAAAAATATAGCTCCAAGTAAAGTTACCGATGGAAGTAGACGAAAGAGGGGATGCCTTCCGGGGCATCCCCAAGCTTTGGCTTTTTGGTGTCCTTAGATTATCTTGGGGTGCCATGGTAATCCCCAAGCTTAGGCTCTTGCCACTCCTTATTCCATAATCCATCAAATCTTGTACCCAAAACTTGAAAACTTCACAACACAAAACTTAGCAGAAAATCTCGTGAGCTCCGTTAGTGAAAGAAAACGAAATACCATTTCAAGGTACTGTAATGAACTCATTCTTTATTTATATTGGTGTTAAACCTACTGTATTCCAACTTCTCTATGGTTTATAAACTATTTTACTAGCCATAGATTCATCAACATAAGCAAACAACACACGAAAAACAGAATCTGTCAAAAACAGAACAGTCTGTAGTAATCTGTAACTAACGTAAACTTATGGAACTCAAAAAAATCTACCAAAATAGGAAGACCTAGAAAATTTGTTTATTGATCTTCTGCAATTTGAATCAGTATTTTATCGCGTTCTGGTGATTTTTAACAATTGTTTTTGTGAACAGAAAGTTTCTGGAATTTTCAGCAAGAGCAAATAACTATCATCCAAGAAGATCCTATATGTTTAACTTGGAAAAAACACTAATTAAAACATAAAAATAAATCTAACCAGAGGCTAGATATAATATCTATTTATTTTCCCCACAAAAAAAGAAGATATAATATTTATTCCTAAACAGAAGCAAAAAGCAAAAAACTAAAATAAATTGGGTTGCCTCCCAACAAGCGCTATCGTTTAACGTCCCTAGCTAGGCATTGAGATTCCAATGATGCTCACAAGAAAGACAAGAATTGAAGCACAAAGAGAGCATCATAAAACACGTGACAAACACATCTAAGTCTAACATACTTCCTATGCATAGGCATCTTATATGCAAACAAATTATCAAGGCAAGCAAAAACTAGCATATGCAAGGAAGCGGAAAGAAACAATAGCAATCTCCACATAACGAGAGGTAATTTAGTAACATGAAGATTTCTACAACAATATTTTCCTCTCTCATAATAAATGCATGTAGGATCATAAGAAAATTCAACAATATAGCTATCAAAAAAATATGCTTAACACGATCCACATGTATGCAAAGTTGACACTCTTCCAAAATAGTGGGATTAACATTAGCTAAAGTCATGACCTCTTCAAACCCACTCTTATCAAAAATTTCATAAGATTGAACATTCTCCAAATATGTGGGATCTAAAGTTGACACTCTCCCAAACCCACTTTCAATACTATTGCAAATACTAATATCAATCGCATATTCATCATGGGGCTTAAATAAAGTTTCAAGATCATAAAAAGAATCACCCCAATCATGATCATTGCAACAAATAGTAGACATAGAAAAACTAGAGTCCCCAAGCTTAGGGTTTTGCATATTATTAACACAATTGGCATTAAGAGAATTTATAATAACATCATTGCAATCATGCTTTTCATCGAAGGAACTACCAAGTATGGGTGCAACAGCAACGATCTCATGTTTAACATAAGGAACTATAGCAAATTCATCTTCATAAATATTGGTATCATGGCCACAAGAATAGCAAGCATAATGTTCATCAAGGGATATTTCAATCAAATCATCGGAATCATCATTATCTATAGATTCATGCATATCATTATTTTCTTCCAAAGCAACGGTCATTCTCTCAATAAATTCTTTGACATAGACATTATGAGCATAGTTTTCATAGCAATATTTAAGTATGTCAAAATTTTCAGATTCGTAGAGAGTAATATCATACTTTTCAATCAAATAAGCAACTTCATAAGCACCCTTAAAAGCAACAAATTCTTCAATTTTTTTGATATCATAGTAACTATAAACACCCTTTGCATAAGAAGATAAGATTTCATTATCATTAAACTCACATAGGTAGGGAAGGTGTTTTTCAGGGTTCTTAGAGCAACAAGTAAAATCACAAATTTCACAAAGATTCCAAGCATAACACAGCAATCTGTTTATTTGACCCCATAAGAGTTTCCCTTTTTCAGACAAACGGTGACACACAAAATGAGCATGCTCATCTAAAGATTTCCCATCAACTAGGCTAGTTGGGGTTTTAGCACGAGCACATAAGGATCGAAGATGATCCAAGTAGAACACTTTAAGTGGATCCATAGCAATAGATTTTTAGCAAGCAAAGATGCAAGCACATAGAAGGCACATGGTAACACAAGCAAACAATAGATCTGGCGGAAAAAAAAGAAACGGAACAGAAGGCGAATAAAACGGCAAAGGTGAAGTGGGGGAGAGGAAAATGAGAGGCAAATGGCAAATAATGTAATGCAAGGGAAATGAGTTTGTGATGGGTACTTTGTATTTCTTGACTTGTGCGTAGACTCCCCGGCAACGGCGCCAGAAATCCTTCTTGCTACCTCTTGAGCACTGCGTTGGTTTTTCCCTTGAAGAGGAAAGGGTGATGCAGTAAAGTAGCGTAAGTATTTCCCTCAGTTTTTGAGAACCAAGGTATCAATCCAGTAGGAGACCACGCGCGAGTCCCACACACCTACACAAACAAACAAGAACCTCGCAACCAACACGATAAAGGGGTTGTCAATCCCTTCACGGTCACTTACGAGAGTGAGATCTGATAGATATGATAGGATAATATTTTTGGTATTTTTATGATAAAGAGTACATAGAGATGCAAAGTAAAATAAACGGCAATAGAAATAACTAAGTGTTGGAAGATTAATATGATGGAAAATAGACCCGGGGGCCATAGGTTTCACTAGTGGCTTCTCTCAAGAGCATAAGTATTACGGTGGGTAAACAAATTACTGTCGAGCAATTGATAGAATTGAGGATAGTTATGAGAATATCTAGGTATGATCATGTATATAGGCATCACGTCCGCGACAAGTAGACCGAAACGATTCTGCATCTACTACTATTACTCCACACATCGACCGCTATCTAGCATGCATCTAGAGTATTAAGTTCATAAGAACAGAGTAATGCTTTAAGTAAGATGACATGATGTAGAGGGATAAACTCATGCAATATGATATAAACCCCGTCTTTTTATCCTTGATGGAAACAATACAATACGTGCCTTGCTGCCCCTGCTGTCACTGGGAATGGACACCGCAAGATTGAACCCAAAGCTAAGCACTTCTCCCATTGCAAGAAAGATCAATCTAGTAGGCCAAACCAAACTGATAATTCAAAGAGACTTGCAAAGATAACCAATCATACATAAAAGAATTCAGAGAAGATTCAAATATTGTTCATAGATAAACTTATCATAAACCCACAATTCATCGGTCTCGACAAACACACCGCAAAAGAAGATTACATCGAATAGATCTCCACAAGAATCGTGGAGAACTTTGTATTGAGATCCAAAATGAGAGAAGAAGCCATCTAGCTAATAACTATGGACCCGAAGGTCTGAGGTAAACTACTCACACATCATCGGAGGGGCTATGGTGTTGATGTAGAAGCCCTCCGTGACCAATGCCCTCTCCGGCAGGACGCCGGAAAAGGCCCCAAGATGGGATCTCACGGGTACAGAAGGTTGCAGCGGTGGAATTAGGTTTTCGTGGATGATTCTGTTGGTTTGGGGGTACGTAGGTATATATAGGAGTAAGAAGTACGTTGGTGGAGCAACGTGGGCCCCCCGAGGGTGGAGGGCGCGCCCCCCTGCCTCGTGCTCTCCTCGTTGCTTTCTTTACGTGGACTCCAAGTCCTCTGGATCACGTTTGTTCCGAAAATCACGTTCCCGAAGGTTTCATTCCGTTTGGACTTCGTTTGACATTCTTTTTCTGCGAAACTCTGAAATAGGCAAAAAAACAGCAATTTGGGCTGGGCCTCCGGTTAATACGTTAGTCCCAAAAATAATATAAAAGTGTATAATAAAGCCCATTAAACATCCAAAACAGAATATAATATAGCATGGAACAATCAAAAATTATAGATACGTTGGAGACGTATCACATCCGCGCACCTTCGATGGAGAACGACCGCTTTATGGCATCAAGCCGGGGGCAGGCATTGACCAGCCAATTCACGAGCCCGAAGTGGCTGCTGGGCATGGCTTGGCAGGCCATAGACGGATTATCAAATCCTTCATGGCCAATCCGGCCACCCTATGCAGTTCGGTCAGCTGTTTCAGCTGATCGCTGAGGGGCACCGGATGCTCTGGCGCAAGGTATTGCGACCAGAACAGCTTCTCCGTGGAGCTCCCCTCTTCGGCTCGGAAGAACTCCGCAACATTAGCAACACTCCGAGGCAGATCCGCGAACGCTCCTGGAGAACTCCAAATCCGGGTCAGTAAGAGGTAGCTTTCCTTCACAAATTTGCTCTGCATAATAAAGGCCTTACCCGCCGCAATTTGCTTGGCCTCTTGGATTTCTCAGAGGGTGCCCTAGGCTTCAACCCGGGCCTCTTGCGCGCTTTGGTGGGCCTTAGCAAGTTCAGACTCTTGGTCCGCAATCTTGCGCTCCAAGGACTCGCATTTCATCGCGGCGTCCTTGAGCTCCTGCTGAACCTCCCCGACCCTTGACTCGTGTTTTTTGCGAGCGGCTTGTTCCTTCTCCGTTTTCTTCTGGGCCTCGGTCAACGCGTTCTTGAGGGACTCCACCTCGGACGCAACTCCTATGAAACATAATAATGGCGCGATCAACACAAACAATTCATATCATTTTAGATCTGAGTAGGCCATTGCATACCTTGCTTGTTCTCTAGTTGTTTTTTGACACGACCGGCTCTTCATCGGCCTGCTCTGGCCTCTGCTTCAGTTCGGAGACTTCGGCAGAATGGGAGGTCACAGCCAGCATGGACGCCTGCTTATTCACATAGACACATATGTTTAGTCTCCTGCGAAAATTATTCGATCCTCTGTCCGGCCTTTGTTTTCGAACACCGGACAGAGTCTCAGGGGCTACTGTCTATACTACGACATTCTTTTTTTTTGTCACATACGTCAAAGCCTGTTAGAAGGCTGATGCAGGCTTCGGTCAGTCCACTCTTAGCAAACTGAACCCTCTCAACCACCGTACCCATAAGGATACGGTGTTCTTCCACAATGGAAGCACCTTGAAGCGCTTCCAGTAGAGTATCCGGTGCCTCTGGGTGGACAGAGGTCACCGGCGGAATAGGTGCACCTCCTTCTTTCAAAGGAGGCTGCTTACCTGATTCCGGAGCCATATGGGATTCCGGAATAGTATTCGGTTGGGGGCCGAATTGGGTATTACCCCCATCGCCAGTTTACAGGGGGGTCTGCTCCCCATGTGTCCGGCGTCCGAGGTATCACCCTCTAGCGCCACCATGACGGCCTCCTGTACCTCTCCCCGGCCTGGGAGGGTCCTTCGGGACAACACTTCGGCGTTGTCCGCAGTCTTGGGGGAGGAGGCCGACGGAGGCGACTCGCTGTCCATCACATTTGGATCCAGTGAATTCCCCGAAGATGAGGATCGCTGGGGGTGGGCGTGAGCCGGACTGCAGCGCATGATTCAACATGTTAAAAACCACGAAGTAAAGGAGCTGGATATATATGTGCATAAGTGCCTTTGAGTACTTAGGATTCGGCCAGGGGCTTCTTCCTGGGATGCCACTCAGAGCTACTATCGGTGTCCAATGCGGAATTATCCGCAAGGGAGACCTTCCCTTTCTTGGACGCCTCCGCCTCTGCCTCCAGATCCGTGGAGGCCGCCCTTTTCTTCCTTCCCCCTCGGGGGGATAATTGCTTTCTTCCTCCTCCTCCTCGTTCTCGACGGGGGAGGAGTGGGTTTTGGCGTCTTCGGACGTTGCGTCCGAAGTGCCTTTACGGTAGAGGCCGCTTCTTGCCTCTTGGCCCTTCTTCTTGGCCTTCTTCTCCGGCGCCTTGTAGGGCGCCAGAACTAGCATCTTCGTCAGAAGTGGGATAGCTGGGTTTTCAGGCAGCGGAGCCGGACACTGGATCTGCTCCACCTTGAAAGGATCGATATAGTTGACTAGAGGGGGGGGGGGGTGAATAGGCAACTAACAATTTTTAGCTTTTCTTTACCAATTTAAACTTTGCATCAAAGTAGGTTGTCTAGATATGCAACTAGGTGAGCAACCTATATGATACAACAACAATAAGCATACATGCAAGCAAGAGATAAAGCACAAATAAGCTTGCACAAGTAAAGGCACGAGATAACCAAGAGTGGAGCCGGTGAAGACGAGGATGTGTTACCAAAGTTCCTTCCCTTTGAGAGGAAGTACGTCTCCATTGGAGCGGTGTCGAGGCACAATGCTCCCCAAGAAGCCACTAGGGCCACCGTATTCTCCTCACGCCCTCACACAATGCGAGATGCCGTGAATCCACTATTGGTGCCCTTGGAGGCGGCGACCGAACCTTTACAAACAAGGTTGGGGCAATCTCCTCAACTTAATTGGAGGCTCCCAACGATACCACGAAGCTTCACCATAATGGACTATGGCTCCGCGGTGACCTCAACCGTCTAGGGTGCTCAAACACCCAAGAGTAACAAGGTCCACAAGGGATTAGTGGGGGGATTCAAATTTCTCTTGGTGGAAGTGTAGATCGGGGCCTTCTCAACCAATCCCTAGAGAATCAACAAGTTTGGTTGGCTAGGGAAGGAGATCGGGCGAAAATGGAGCTTGGAGCAACAATGGAGCTTAGAGGTGAAAGAGGTGGTCAACTTTAGGAGGAAGACACCCCTTATATAGTGGAAGAACAAATCCAACCGTTATCCACCAACTCAGCCTGTGCAGCGCGGTACTACCGCACCTGAGGCGCGGTACTACCGCAGGGGCACGCGATACTACCGCACCTGAGGCGCGGTACTACCGCAGGGGTACGCGGTACTACCGCAGAGCCCCGCGGTACTACCGCCCATGCAGCAGAGACCAGAACAGCCACACATGCACTAAGGCAGAGGGCGGTAGTACTGCTGGCGCGGTACTACTGCTCCCCCTTGCGGTACTACCGCAAGGCAGGGGCTGTCCAGGGATGGAAAGGCACGGATATAAAAAATTACATCTGTGGCTACTTCCGCAGAGTTGGAGTCGATGCAAAAACCCGACGCGGTAGTACCGTAAGTCAGCCGCGGTACTACCTCGCGAGGCGCGGATGTAAAAAATTACATCCGCCCCTTACTGCCGCGTACTTGCGGAACTAAGCGGGGACCACGGTACTACCGCTTACTAGAAGCGGTACTACCATGGGACCTTGCGGTACTACCGCACCAGCGGGCGGTACTACCGCAAGGTCCTGCGGTACTACCGCTCTGACGAGCAGTACTACCGCACCCCCTAGTTCGGCAAACAAGAGCAATATTTGCATAGACAAGGAAAACATAGGATGCTCCAAAGGCTAGAGGAAAGGAGGTGCAAAGGAAGATGTGTACGTGATGAATCCACCCAACCTTTCCAACACGGACCCCCTCTTAATAGTACGGCTTCCCTACGACTCAATACCACCGAAAAGAACCGAAGAGAAACGTCGTCTTCTATAGCCTTCGAGGGGAACCCAATCATCTTGTGCCTAGTCAATATATCTGAAATATTCGATGCACATGATTAGTCCGCAAAAGCATTGTCATCAATCACCAAAACCAACTAAGGGATAAAATGCCCTTACAATCTCCCCCTTTTTGGTGGATTGGTGACAACACGGGATTTGCACGAGGGTAAAACGCAAAGAGCAAGGGCAAACCCCAAGTCTCTAAAATATAGACGGGCTCCCCCTAGATGTGTGCTATCTCGATGAGTGCTTTGGACTGCACGGCACACATACTAGGATCAACACTCCCCCTATATTTTACAGACATGGCAAATGTTGCAATAAGGCTAAAGCTAAGCAAGATAGACAGGAGCATAATGTAATAAGCACAAGATAGAATAAGCTCACTACGGTACGATAGAGTGCATATGTCTTACACCATATGATAGAAGGTCTCACGAGCACAAACCAAAGCAAACGAAATAAATGAAGTTCAACTGACCCAAACACGACACAACTCGCAAATCCTACACTCTCTCCCCCTTTGGCATCGAGACGCCAAAAAGGCAGAGAGGACACCTACAGCAATAGTGGTGGCTCAAGCGGAGTAGTCACTTGCACGCTCCTCGTCAGACTCTGCAGCTGGGACGGACTCCTCCTCAGACTCGGTCCACCGATAACCCTGCTTGTGCAACCATTCTGCCTCTGGGGTGATGTTCACCTCTGACCCGCTAGAAATGTTCTCGCCAAAGGTCCTGAAAATCCGCTTGTCGCGATGGCGAGTCTCCTTGGAAGCCACATGGGTTGGTACTGCCCCTTTTCTTGCATACAGAACAACATCTTCATCTTGTTCTTCAGTCGCTTAGCCCACGAAGGCTCAGAGGCGGGAGGGATGTAACCCTTAGAGCTGTCCTCGTCTGCTGCCTCCTCCTCATCCTCATCTGCATCCACGTCCATGGCAGCCGCAGTATCAGCACGAGAGGTAGTGTTGACCCACTGAGGCTTGATACGGAGGTTGATGGGCTCATGCCGGATCCAACCAGGGGCCTCAAACTCATCCTGAGGGTAGACCCGCTCCCAGGTAGCCGAGATCAACTGAAACAGATAAGGTCCATAGATGGGGACCTTGCAGTTGTAGACTGCAAAGCGAAGCTCATGCCACATGATATGAGAGACATCAAGTGGTGGTGTCTGAGAGTTGCGAGCATCTTCACACAGGAGCATCATATCCACAAGATAGGCATGCACCTTGTCCTTGTCCCCAATGCGTGGGAAGAGAGTGTTGCGGAAGATCCGGTGCATGATGTCAAGAAAGGAGTTGAGTACCCAAGATGACTTGCCATTGGAGAGCCTCTTCTCCACATAGTAGGGCATAAGCTTGTTCTTGTTGGCAGACTCGGGATTGGCATGAGGGCGAACACCTTGGGGTGTGGCGAGCCCCTCATCCGGAACCCCAAGCAAGGTCATGAATTCCTTCCAAGTAGCAGTCAGCTGCCGACCATTGGTCATCCAAGTCATGGTCCTTTCCTCATGGGGATGAAAATGCACTGAGGCGAAGAACTGAGCAAGGATCTCAGGATCATAGTCTTTGTGGAATGAGATGATATGCTCAATGCCAAATTGCTCCACTAGGTCCAAAGCCTCACCAAAGTATTCCCGGTGCGCCTCTTTGCGCATGTGATGCATGTTGATCCACTTCACCTCCACATGGATATTTTGCTTGGCCTTGATGACATCCAGATAGATGAGATTCTGCTACTTGGTCCAGAATAGATCATTCCCTCGAAAGTTAGCACGAGGGTTTCCATACGGATTGATCTTCCTCCGAGAGATGAACTCAGCAAGCGGTATCTCATCCATACCCTTGGCGGGGTCCTTCTCTTTGGTGGCAGTGGTCTTGGTTCTGCGTTGGGGGGCATTGGAGCCCTCTGCTTCCTCTGTGTTGCGCATACGCTTGGACCCCGTGTCACGGCTTGGATTGGAGCGGCGAGCTGGAGCACCTGAGCCACCACCTAAAACACACACCACAAAACAAACACGCATGAAACATGAGAAGGATCAATGCAAAGACCACGGCAAAGCAGGTGAAAAAAGTAGACATGGCATGTGAGAAGTGCCACAAGAGGGATTTGAGACAATGGTAATATCGTGTGTTGCGCCACGTGCGGTAGTACAGCTCCAAGGAGCGGTAGTACCGGACGTGCGGCAGTACCGCACCAGCAGGGCGGTAGTACCGGACGTGCAGTAGTACCGCACCAGCAGAGCGGTAGTACCGGACGTGCGGTAGTACCGGACGTGCGGTAGTACCGCACCTGGAGAGCGGTAGTACCGCACGGTGCAGAACTGAAACAACCATGGAGATCTGAGCACAACCGTGTCAACACGCAGTACTACGGTCGATCAAATCCATCACGGGACAACTATAGCAAGTACCATCACTACACAAAACTGCTCTCCTACATCCTACTCTTGCATAGATTTGGCCTAAAATCTCAAGAACAACTTGCATCTCCCCAAAACCTAAAAACAACAAGACGAACAAGAAAAAGGGAGGGATTGGGGAGAAACCTTGTTCCATGGCAAGAGGGAGTGGTGGGGAACGATCACACCGGTCGGAATCCGAGGAGAGCGGCCGGAGACGGAGATCCGGCGAGGACCTCCGGCGCCGTTCTTGAGAGAGAGAGACGGAGTGGGGAGAGAGACGAATGGGTATGGGGGAGTTAGAACTCCCCCTGCCCGTGTTTAACCCCCACACGCCCTTGACCGCATGGTAGTACCGCACGTCATCGCGGTACTACCGCCCCGGGCGGAAGTACCGCACCGTGACTATAGTACCGCTCCCCCAGGCGGCAATAAAAAATTACTGCCGCGCTGGGTGCGGTAGTACCGTGCGCTCCTCACGCGGTAGTACCGTACGTCATTGCGGTAGTACCGCCCCAGGCGGAAGTACCGCACCGAGGCCGTAGTACCGCTCTTCCAGGAAGCAGTAAAAAATTACTGCCGCGCTGGGTGCGGAAGTACCGTGTGCTCCTTACATGGTAGTACCGCACGTCATTGCGGTAGTACCGCCCGGGCAGAAGTACCGCACCGAGGCCGTAGTACCGCTCTTCCAGGCGGCAGTAAAAAATTACTGCCACGCTGGGTGTGGAAGTACCGCGCCCCCCCCCCTTGCGGTAGTACCGTGGCAGGCCGCGGTAGTACCGTGAGCTCAAGAAAAGGTAGTTTCAACCAAAAGAGAGGACACCGACGCACGGAACCTTCAAGCGAGAGACCACACCAAAGCTAACACACTGGACACCACAAGCACAAGCTCGACACGAAGGAAGAGAGGCAAGAGACAACACAGACCAAAAACAAGACACAAACTCTCCAAGGAGAGGGCGGTAGCCGAAGCCACCTATGTTTAAGTCGATTGGTATGGCACCGCGAAGAATTATCCTTGGGCCCATGACCAAAACTCGTCTTTGAAGCACAAGTACCATAAAAAATGGCTAATGTGAAAGAGTTGATCACTTTATGCATAATGGGGGAGGGAGAGTTCATTGAGAGAACAACACTCCCCCTATGTCCATGCCTACACCTAGATTAGACAACAAGTTGAGTGTGGTGGGGTGTGCAAGGGTTCAAGCAACATTGCTCGAATCAATGATATTTAGCTCATGCCTTAACTCGCGAAATCTTGCTTCATCCAAAGGCTTCGTGAAAATGTCTGCAAGGTTATCATGGGTGTTGACGTAGTTGAGCTCGATCTCCCCTCGCCTAATGTGATCTCGGATGAAGTGATACCAAATCTCAATATGCTTCGTCTTGAAGTGTTGCACGGGGTTGAGAGAAATCTTGATGGCACTTTCATTATCACACCAAAGAGGCACTTTGTCACAAATGACACCGTAATCCTTTAAAGTTTGCCTCATCCATAAGAGTTGTGCACAACAACTCCCGGCCGCCACATACTCCGCTTCGGTGGACGAGAGAGACACACAAATTTGCTTTTTCGAAGACCAACTTACCAAAGAGCAACCAAGGAATTGGCACCCTCCGGAAGTGGACTTCCTATCCACTTTGTCTCCCGCCCAATCGGAGTCCGAATATCCTACAAGCTTGAAGTTTGCTCCTCTTGGGTATCATAAGCCAAAGTTTGGGGTATGAGCCAAATATCTAAAGATTCGCTTGACCGCCACAAAGTGGCTTTCCTTAGGTGCGGCTTGAAACCGTGCACAAATTCCCACACTCAACATGATATCCGGTCTAGATGCACAAAGGTAAAGCAAGGAACCAATCATGGAGCGATATACCTTTTGATCCACCGCTTTACCATTGGGATCGATGTCAAGTTGGAACTTGGTGGGCATTGGAGTGGACGCCGGCTTGACATCACTTAGCTTGAATCTCTTGAGCATGTCTTGAGTGTATTTGGCTTGGTTGATGAAGGTTCCTTCTCTTCTTTGCTTTACTTTGAAACCGAGAAAGAACTTCAACTCTCCCATGGAAGACATCATGAACTTTGAGGTCATGAGTGCGGAAAATTCCTCATTGAAAGCTTTGTTAGGAGAACCAAAGATAATGTCATCAACATATAGTTGGCATACAAACAACTCCCCATTGACCTTCTTAGTAAAAAGAGTGGGGTCGATTAGCCCAACTTCAAACCCACGATCTTGTAACAACTCGGTAAGGTGGTCATACCACGTACGTGGAGCTTGTTTAAGGCCATAGAGTGCCTTATCGAGTTGATACACATGATCGGGAAAGTAGGGATCCTCGAACCCGAGGGGTTGCTTGACATAAACCAACTCATTAATAGGACCATTAAGAAAAGCACTCTTCACATCCATTTGTTGCAACTTAAAGTTGTGATGAGAAGCATAAGCAATCAACAAATGAATAGATTCAAGGCGAGCAACGGGAGCAAAGGTTTCACCGTAGTCGATACCCTCGACTTGGGAGTAGCCTTGTGCCACCAATCGTGCCTTGTTGCGGATGATGGTCCCATGAGCATCTTGCTTGTTCCTGAATATCCACTTGGTTCCAATGACATTGTGGTTCCCCGTTGCCCTTGGCACTAATATCCACACCTTGTTGTACTCGAAGTTGTTGAGTTCTTCATGCATGGCATTAAGCCAATCCGGATCTTCGAGTGCTTCATATACCTTTTGGGGTTCAACACAAGAGACAAACGCGTGATGTTCACAATAGTTTGCCAATTGTCTACGAGTGCTTACCCCCTTTTGAATGATTCCAAGCACATTCTTCATGAGATGACCCTTGGTGGAGAGCTTGGATGCAATCTTGGCGGCACGACGCTCCAATTCCTCCTCGGTGGTGAGTTGAGGAGCGGTCACTTGATCATCTTGAGCGCCGTCTTGAGCTTGTTCTTGATCTTGAACTTGCTCGGGGGAGGAGAGAACTTGACCTTGGGCATCACTTGGTGTGTCAACACCGTCTTGAGCATGATCTTGCCCTTGGTCTTGTTCAAGAGGTTGAGGGCCTTCACTTTGTTCTTCGGAAGCGTGTGGGCCTTGGGTTGGTGATGGCTCCACTTGAGTGGAGCATTGTCCTTCTCCTTCGGCCACAAGGGGTTCCTCAATGGGTAGGATAAAACCAACACCCATTCTTCTTATGGATTGAGGAGGAATTTCATCACCTACACCACAGGTGCCACTTTGCTCCACTTGGGAGCCGTTATTCTCATCAAACTCCACGTTACACGTCTCCTCAATAAGTCCTGTGGATTTATTGAGGACACGGTAAGCATGAGAGTTTGTAGCATAACCAACAAATATGCCCTCATAAGCTCTAGCCTCAAATTTAGACAACCGAACACCTTTCTTGAGAATGAAGCACTTACACCCGAACACCCAAAAATACTTGAGGTTGGGCTTGTTACCAGTGAGAATCTCATATGGAGTCTTGTTCACGCCCTTGCGGAGGTAGAGCCGATTGGATGCATGACACGCGGTGTTGATGGCTTCGGCCCAAAAGTTGTATGGAGACTTGAACTCCGCCATCATGGTCCTTGCCGCATCCATCAACGTCCGGTTCTTCCTCTCCGCAACACCATTTTGTTGAGGGGTGTAAGGTGCGGAATATTGATGCTTGATCCCCTCATCACTAAGAAACTCATCCAGGGTGTAGTTCTTGAACTCGGTGCCGTTGTCACTTCTTATTGTCAAGATCTTTGCATTGTGTTGACGTTGGGCTTCATTTGCAAAGTCAATGACGGTTTGTTGGGTCTTGCTCTTCCTCTTGAAGAAATACACCCAAGTGTATCTTGAATAGTCATCCACAATCACCAAGCAATACTTCCTACCCCCAAGACTATCAAAAGATGGAGGCCCAAAGATATCCAAATGAAGGAGCTCCAAAGGCCTCTTCGAGTAAATGATAGTCGTGGGAGGGTGAGCCTTCTCATGTAGCTTTCCTTCGATACAAGCACTGCAAGCACGATCTTTAGCAAAACTAACATTCATTAGTCCACGGACATGCTCCCCCTTGAGAAGACTTTGCAAAGATCTCATATTGACTTGGGCTAAACGGCGATGCCAAATCCATCCCACGTCAACTTTAGCCATTAGGCATGTCGTGGTCTTAGTGGGTCGCTCCGAAAAGTTAATCACATAGAGACCGTTCTCTACATGCCCAACAAAGGCTACTTGAAGAGTCTTGCTCCACAAGAGGGCCACGGTATCAATATCAAAGAAAGTGGCAAAGCCCATGATTGCAAGCTGACGAACGGAAAGTAAATTGTATGCAAGGGACTCAACAAGCATGACCTTCTCGATCGTGAGATCATGAGAAATGACAACTTTGCCAAGTCCCAATACCTTAGAAGACGAGGCATCACCCCACTCGACATTGGTGGTCATAGATGGAATCTTGTGCACGTCCACCACCAAGTCCTTGCTTCCGGTCATATGATTTGTAGCTCCATTATCGAGCAACCATGATCCCCCACCGGAAGCAAACACCTACAAGAGATCAATGCTTGGTTTTAGGTGCCCATTTTGTAATGGGTCCTTTGATGTTAGTAACAAGGGTCTTAGGAACCCAAATAGACCATTCAATATACTCATGAGGAGAACCAACAAATTTGGCATAAACATGCCCATCACTAGCACGGCATAACACATAAGAAGGATTAAAGTCGCCGGCTTTGTTGGAAGGGGTGGCATTGCCCTTCTTGACACCGCCACCCTTTGCATTGTTCTTCTTCTCCTTGGAAGCACCCTCTCCCTCCTTCGCAAAAGTTTGCTTGAGAGGAGGAGGTCGTTTGGTCTTGTCATTCTTCTTCTTGTTCTTGGGATTGGGTGCGAACCCAATCCCCTCCTTGGCCACAACTTCCTTTTGATTGCTCAAAAGGTCGTTGAGGTTCTTCTCACCTTGTATGCATGACACAAGGCCTTTCTCAAGTTGCTCCTTCAACTTAGCATTCTCCTCAACAAGATGCACATGCTCACAACAAGGGTTAGTAGCATTTGCATTATCAATTAACACCATATGAGGAAAGGTGGCTTTCTCCTTAGTTAGCTTCACTTGGAGTTGATCATGAGACTCCTTGAGGCTAGCATGAACACCCTTCAAGACTTTGTGAGCCTTGTCGAGAATGTCAAATAGCTCTTTGAGTCTAGCAAGATCAACCCCAAGCTTTGCCTTCTCGGAGTTTAGCACACGAGACACAACAAGAGCATAATCAAGATCTTTCTTTAACTTAGCATGATCATCGTTGTGTGACTCCTCAAGATCCAAACAAAGACCACGCTCTTCGTCAAGAGCATTGGAAAGATCCGAAATCTCATCGGCATAGTCACGACTATGCCCCTCCATCTTAGAGATGGTATCTTCGTGAGCCTCGATCATGTCATTGGCTTCACCAAGTTGTTCCAAGAGAGCAACGAAGTGCTTCTTGGATTTACCCTTGAGTTTACCCATAAAGGTATCAAACTCATTCTCCTCCACATTTGTCCCCTCATATTCATCAATGCTATCACTACAAAAAAAATACACTTCCGTGATGATACGTGTTTGTCACAGTAGGTCGCATTTTCTGTCATGCATGTACATCCATGACGATTTTATGACAGAATCAAGATAGTCATACATGTGCTGTCGTAGAAGTGTTCCATGACATTACCAAAATTATCATCACGGAAGTGTCCACTTCCATGCCGATAAATCCCGCGTCACAGAAGTGCTTTCGTCAAGGGTGACCGACACGTGGCATCCACCGTAACGGAACGCCGTTAAGCTATCGGGTCGGGTTTTGGATCTGATAACCCGTTAACAGCCCCGACCAATGGGGATTTTCCACGTGTAAAATCATCATTGGCTGGAGGAAACACGTGTCGGCTCATCGTTGGGACACATGTCATCCACTCATTGGACAGAAGGCGCCTATGATACGTCGACATGTGGCACGGCCCAACAGAGGCCCATTCCTGTGAAAAGGCCGACCCGTTTGACTTGGTCAAAAGGTGGCGGGCCGGCCCATGTAAAGCCTGTTAACGGCCTGTTCGCACATAGCCCATTTACAGCCCGCTAACCCAACGCCCGTTACGCCCTATCCGAATTAGGCCCAGTAGCGTCATCTAGGCCACCCAATATGATTCCAGCCCGTTTTCACTTCTGGCCCATGTATGGCCCATGACGTCTTTCGGCCCATATGAGGCCCTATGTAACTCTTGGCCTATTAACGGCCCGTGGTGAAACTGGCCCGTAATGAACAGTGTATCACTTTACACCCATTAACGGCCCGTGGTGAAACTGGCCCGTAATGAACAGTGTATCACTTTATACCCATTAACGGCCCGTTATTCCGTTGGGCCGTTTCCAGCCCATGTTATCTTTCGGCCTTCTCAGAGCCCATTTATTCTTGGGCTCATTTCCAGCATTCGTTTACTTACGGCCCGTTACTGTCATTTTCTGCTTGTGGGCCAAATTCAGCCCGTGGTTACAGTCGGCCCGTTTGTGGTCCGTTAATACGTTGGGCCGTTTTCATAGCGTCATCAAATACGGCCTATTAACGATGGCCCGTTATGGTCGGCCCATGAACGGACGATTCCAACTCTAGCCCGTTTACGGCCATAATGCGGCCTGTTATTGGCCCATGTTTGGCCAATCGATCATACTGCCCGTATAAGGCCCATTGATGATACGGCCCGTAGAAGGCCCATTGTTTCTACGGCCCGTAGAAGGCCCACTGTTTCTACGGCCCGTAGAAGGCCCACTGTTTCTACGGCCCGTAGGAGGCCCAGTGTCACTACAGTAAATATTAGCCCATGGTTATTGTGGCCTAGTTTTAAAAAATAGGTTATTGCAGCCACTAGCAAACCGCGGAAAAAGAACTGCAATGACTACAAGCAAACAAATAAACAAGACAACAAGGAAATAAATAAGCAAGCAACTTACGCTAGGCTATCACGGCTATCACACATATTACATCCACTGGGCATCAAAGTTCGCCACCAGTGCAAATAAACGCGCCGACAAAAGAATATACAAAACTGAGAGCACTTCAGAAGGCACTAGGCCTGGCCACGTCGGGCCCCCCAAACAGCTGAAGAAGCTGAGTAGACCTCAGTTGTGTCAACGATAGATGCATCAACACTAGATTTAAGGCATGATGGTGCGCACGGCAGTCCTCTGACATCTTCATTGCATCTTTGACTTCAAGTCGGAGCTGAGCTGAAGCAAGCCTTTCCGCTTTAAGTTGAGACTGAAGAAGTCGAACTGATTGAGGCAGCGACTGCACAGAGGTTGTCTCACACCTGCTGGTGAGTAGCTTCAACTCACTGTCTTCATCAAGACAGGACCTTGGGGTCATCTCGCTGTCCTCAAGATGGTTTGGCTCACTATCTTCCCTAAAGTTCTGCCTGGCGTAAGAGATACGAGTCTGAAAGAGAAACAAGGAGACACGTAACAGGTTTCACAATTATATAAGCAAATAAATGGATCTGTTCTGCATAAGGAACATGTTTTTACAACTACAATTTGAAACTGGTAGTTGTTGCAAACATCCAATCAGATGTAAACAGCAAAGCAAACAGCAGTGGAGGAAATGATGCCTATCCAAATCTATACTAGAACAAAGTTTGAAGGCTTGAGAAGGATGAACTTACATTACATGTTAACACGGGCTGGACAAAGCCCTTCTCCATGTTGATGGAAGGATAATTCAATAAATTCCCCAAAGAAAATTCTTTATAAGCGTTGCCATTATTCTACATTTTGCAAAGAGTAAATATAGATCAAATAATATTGGAAGAAACAGAGGATAATGAAGCTCAGGTGCAGACTGATGATACATAATCAAATAGCAATTAATTAAGTACAGCGTTACAAGGCAAAAGGGAGAGAGGTACTGACAAGAGCAATGCAGAGCCCATTATTGTTTTGAGATCGTATGATCCTTTGAGCAAGGAGATTCATCTGAAATTAGTTTTCATACAAGAGAGAAGGTAAGGCACAAGCAGAAATTTAGGAGTTCAAATTTTGAATTGATATCATAGACAGTACCTGACGCTGGGCTCCCAGCAGTTCTAATAGGGGTTTGGCCACTGGAGTAGGGGTAAAGTGTGGTACAGTTGGGCCTGTGTTTTCTGTGGCTGCTGATCTATCTGATTTAACAGGTATCACTACCTTTTCCAAATACCTAGTTTGTACTCCTTGAGGATCTGCACTCACCCTCTTCCTTTTGGACATCTATTACGAAAGAACAACATTTGACTGGAAAAACATAGTGTGACGACACATGGAATAGGTACAGAAAATGGATAGGTATGGCATATACTCATATATGATGCTTAAACTAAGCAGATGGTGTAACAAAGTAGAAGTAATGCAAGAGGTCAGATGCAAAATATGTGCGACCAATACAACTTTGCAAAGTTAGAGCAAGCACCTTGATGGGTGAATAAGATAGGCCATCCTCCACCATGCCAAGTTTGTTAGCCAGTGGATCGTTCCGCAATATTCCTCTCGTGCGCCCATTCTCATATTCATTTTGATAATGTTCAATATCTGACATGCATGAAAACATAAAAACAAGTGAGATTTTCTTTGTAATGCAGAAGTGATTCTAATCCAATACTGCCTCCCTGTAAACCCCTTTGTGCTATCTCTGCAATTCTTTTAAAAGATGCCATGCATGCTGTAATTTGTTGTGTGCATTAATATAATGTGGCCTACTACTCAAAATATGAGAGCTCCAGAAGTGATGACACTTCGCAGATGATAGCTTCAACATATAGTAAAGAAGAACAAGTCGACCTGACCTGACAGATTCAAAATATACTAAGGGAGAACAACTCGACCTGACCAGTCGACCGCAAGAGAAGAGTATCATCTTAAAGAAGAGCAGAAGAGCAAGCAGATTGAAGATATTACAAGTCTTTCAATACAATGTCGGTTGGCCACCCATGATGAACCAGAGCGCACAGAGAAATACTATTCTTTCCGGTCTCTCCATATGTGGCTCACATGCATTTCGAAACTAAAGTAGGAACATTTAGCTAACCAATTAAACATCTCTCAGTTTTACTAATATCAGCAATAATATCAGATATGAATTTGTACAACTAAGCTTGTTTAGCTCGATGGGTGGAGCAGTGCTATTACGACACGAACCACGTAGGCTGATTGTGGTCATCATAAAATGGGGAAAACATAAGCATGATGAGTACAGTGTTGACCGTGGCAGTGGGATGGCAGATCTGAAGCTGCAAACCGCGCAAAGGGTAGTTAGCAACCGATGTTTGCTTTGAAATAACAACTAAGATTTGGTATGGACAAGAAAGTACGGTCAACAAGTGACAAAGAAATGCAATTATGCTGTCTCTCTATATGTCGCGACATGCATTTGGAAACTCAAGTGGGACCTTTAGCTAACCAATTAAATGTGTCGGTTAACTAATATCAGTATCATATCACAATCATATTTGAACAACTAAGCTTTCGAATTCTGAGTGTTGTGTTGTTTAGCTTGAAGGGTGGAGTAATGCTAGTACGACAGAAAGCACCTACGCAGATCATAGTAGAGTAGATAAAAGGGGAAAACCCTAAGCATCAAGAGAAAAATCAGGAAAGTGGAACTAGCTGGACCAGTGGGTGGCGCACATGCTTTTCGAAACGAATATAGGAACATTAGGTGACCAATTAAACGTTCTCTGTTTTAGTGATATGAGCATCATATCAGATTCGTATTTCAACACGTAAGCTTTGGGTTGAGGTCTTGAGGAGCAGTGCTAGCACGACACGAAGCACCTACGATGATGGTAGTGAATATAAAGGGGGGAAACCATAAGCTTTACGAGTATAGTGCCCGTGCCATGGCGGATCTGAAGGTGCAAACCGGACAAAGCTACTTCGCAACCAATGTTTGCTTTCAACTAGCCACTACGATTTGGTACGGACAAGAAAAGTACAGTAAACAAATTACGATCTATTTTCCGGGTGAGATCAATAACTTAAGCACATATGGAAGAGTACCACCTCTCTTGCGACGCCGTGTAGGCCTATGCTGATACGTTGAGGGTGCTGCGGGTGCGATGGCTGTCGGCGGCGGGGAAGAAGACTTTAGACGGCAGACGGCCGGGTCGGGGGATATATCCTGTTGCCGTGGACGAGGCGGTCGTAGGAGCGGCAACGGCAAGGTGGACGACGGCGCCGATGAAGCGAGAGGAGGCGATGAAAGGATCCTGGTCCAGCGCCGTGGATGAGAGACGTCCATCTCTTGCAGTGGACGACGGGGTAGGGGTAGCGGCTCCGGCAAGGTGGAGGATGGGGTGGCGGACGGAGGAGGCTGGCCGCAGTGCGGAGGTTGTCGTGCCGCCGACGGTGTATGAATGGGGAAATGGAGGGGAGGGGGGATCTCAAACTTTGGGACGCGCTTCTCTGAAATGGGGGAAAGTTACGAACTTATCCCCCGTTTAAAATTTCGGACATCGCGTCGGTTGGGGATAGGACGGTAATCTCGCATCTCCCAAATATTTGCCGGTAACTATTTCGGGCGAGGAGAGGGTGTTTTGCCGCCCACGGTTGGCGCCCACGGTGTATGAACGGGCCTGACAGGTAGGGCGGTTGTGTCACGTCTGATGGAAGTTACACATCTGCCCCTATTTAAAATATTAGCCTACATCGATTTCGGACGAGGAGAGTTTGTTTTGCCGCCCACCGTGTATGAATGGGGAAATGGAGGAAGAGACACATGTCTTTCGGACGAGCTTGAATCAAATGTGTTTTGCCGCCCACGTTTGGCGCCCACCGTGTCTGAATGGGCTCAGAGGCCGTCGTGTCACGTCTGATTGAAGTTACTAGTCTACCCCTATCGACAGCAGTGTAAATCCGGTCGATAAGGATGTCAAGTGTCAGGGGTAGACAGTAATTTCCATCTCGCAAACACTTGCTTCGGGCAGCCCACAAATTATAGTGGGTGTTTAGCCGCTTCGTTCAAAACTTGGGAGAATTAGCATTCACGTTTGCCCTGGGACCTGGCAAACTAAATTCAAATCCAATTTGTATTCGATTACGAATATCCACAGATAATTATACGTTTTGTTATTTATTTCTTCAAAACCACAACAAAGATTTATTCCACCTTTATATATGATTATGATTTAGAAATGCCGTGATCTTCGAATTCAGTAGGTTGGATACACTCTGAGTCAAACAGTTATTTCATCCAATACAATATGCTCACACGAAAAACAGTTCACCTTATGTCAATCATACAAGTACTGAGGATTACCTCGCCTAAAAAATTCGGATCATTACAACACATGGACAACATAGGGGGTCTTGCAACATAATCCATTCAGAGACATGACACAACATGCAAGTACAATAATCTAATGACAATTTCAACTGGTATCTAAAGAAGAACCGGGATTACCTTGGGCTTCAGATAGCAGAAACAGCAGGACCTCCTCCGTCTTCAAATGCAACATTCTTACTTCCTCCAATTCTTGGGTTGCTTGCATAATGCGTGCCGCTAATTCCGTAATTTCCAGCCTCAAGATAAAGATTACCTCATTCATGGCAGCCACACCATCTCTTTCTGCCTCTAGTAGAGCCTCAAGCACTATAATATCTGTGCTCAGACTGCTCTCCGGCGGTGTTGCCTCTGAACTGCTACCATCTGGTAACATGGATGGCGCACTGCTTCCACAAATAGATTCTGGGGTTGTACATTGTGTCCTAGTGTGAACGGCATCCTGAAAGGTTTCTGCTGGACATCAGTAAGAGATAGTTATCGTATGATCCAGGCAGTAAGCTTACATGGTAAACGACGGACGAATTATTGCCGAGCATGGCAAACTATATTTAAATGGTTCGAAGCAGCATCAGCCGAAAAGAAATTAAAATGGTAAGATGAAACTAGGGATGTAAGTGGCAAATAAACGACATCCGCCAGTCCCATCTAGTTAGTTTTTGCTACCTCCCTAGTTCATTTTCCTCAAAAAACAAAAACTCTTTTGAACTATCATACCACTAGTGGACTTTAATCGGGATTAAACGGGACCCAGTTGACATCCCTAGTTGAAAGGGAGTGTACAACCGCTATATTTAAGTTGCCAAGGCATCTAAGCAGTTGAAATAATCTGAGAAAGCACTTAACAGTGTGGCCTCATATAAACTACGAAGACAGTCTTGTGATGAAGTTGAGAGGAAAAGTTAAGGACTCAAATGAAATAGGCATGCATTTCTTTACGATAGTACAGCAGGCACTGCTGACATATTGGCCAACTCAGGTATAGCGTAACAACAAATAAGCATTCGAATCAAGCAATACAGCAAAGCAGACAACTGAACTATTTGTAATTCGGTAGGATTACACGTTGAGGGCACAAGCCAAGAAAGCAGCCCACTCGCATTACATTTCACATGTACTAAAACACACTGGCTTACCATATGTTGCTGTGAAGCCTAGCTGCTGTTGCAATGTTCTTTGAAGATATCGTCAGCATCCCGTGGTTGCAAATCTAGTTGTTGTAGTTTATTCTGCACCATCTATTTAGGTAAAATTAATTTTAATCGCATGCACTGGTCCGAATTGATCATCAATGGTTCATCTAAACTAATGAAAGAAGGGTGTGTGCATACACGACAATATATCTGCTTCCCTCTATTTTTATGCTTGTTCGAGGTGCCAGCCCCAAAAGAACAAATATTTTGCTTGATGGGGTTGGCAGCTCCATAATTAATAGAAGCATCAAATTAGTCATGCAACTTGGGAAGATCAAGAACACACAAACAAGTAATGAACAGAGGCTCGGAGCAGTGATGTAATAGCTAGCATCAGAAAATGTAGGGTAAAACGAACAAAAAGCAGCGGAACCACATGCTAGTTTGCTGATGTGTAATTAAGCATAGAGAACATTAAGCAGTCTGATGGAACCAACAGGTGGCATCAGAACAAAACTAAAGCATATTAACTATATGTGCACTGGTATGTAATTTAGCACATGTAACATGTTCACTGCCAGAAGTATGGCCCTACAGGTGCAAGCAGAATAACGCGTCTCATGAAAAACTGAATGATGCCCTGAAGAAATTCAAAGGTGCGGTGCTTATGCTAGGAAAGTGAACGTAGGCGCCGGCCGTTGGATAATAGTACCTGATTCTCGGCGGCGTATGGGTATCGTTGTCATACTTGATAGCTAAGGATCGTCGATGGTGCTCGTGTTGCGGTTGAGTTTGGGCCGGCTGTCGCCGTCGCTGAAGCGGCTCCGGTGCTACGGTTGCGGCGCCTGTCGACATACAAGAAAGCTCATCTGTGGTAAGTGAACAGTTGCACGATAAAGAGAAAAACCGAAGGAGTACAAATCGAAATAACCTGATGAGGCTGCGGCGTCGGTAAAGCAGGGCCGGTGGAGTTGAATATGGCGTCCGTGGAGCGGGTCCGGTGCAGTGGACGAAGGCTTCGGCGGGCGCGTTGTACAGTGCTTTCGGTGAGGCGGATCTGTTGCGGCGGACGAGGGCTTGTATGAAGGGCCAGCGAAGGGGCGGACGAGGGAGTCAGTGAAGGGCCTACGCTGTGGTGGACGAGGGCGCCGGTTAAGCAGATCCGGTGCGGTGGACCATGATGGCGGTCAAGGAGATCTGGAGCGGTGGACAAGCCAGTCGCTGAAGCGGCTCCGGTGAAGTGGTGAGTTGGCAGTTGGGGGTTCCAAGGTGCGGAAGGTAGATCCGGCGGGGTGTGAGGTCCACCGCTGCGGCGGAGGACTAGATTCGGCGGCTTGCCGTGGTTGGGGGGTCGGGGAGGGGAAGGGGAGGGGCTCTGGGGAAGAATGTTGGGGGCAAAGAGGGGAAAACAATGGAGTTACCAAAGCAGCCCTTTTCCGTTCATGTGGCAGGGGTAAAACAGGAATATCGCAGGGCTAAACTTTCGGGCGCGTGATATTTCGATGTGAGCGGGAAGTTTGAAAGCTTTTGGCGCCTAAAATTATAAGTATTCTGCTCTCGTACGGCCGACTATGATATCATGGCCGACAATTTGTTTGTTTTGCACGCAAAAAAATGTGCAAGTTTTGAAAATCAATGTCTCCAACTCGAAACTTAGATTGTCCATTCAATTCAAATATGGATCATTGAGCTACTACAAGCAAATACCATCATACGGTCCAATTCAAATGAAATTCCAAATGTGTTTATCCTAAATATGATGACAAAAGCAAAAATGTGTATGTGTATGAATAAAGTGGATGATTATAAAGTTTGAACATGCCCGTATGTGTATATCTCTAGGTTTGATATATGAATTTGAAATCACGAAATCCCGGCTTAAAAAATGTACCTCCGTTTAAATGAATTACAAAAGCTAATGATGGAGTCGAATTCCAAAATTCCAATCTTAGGTTTGTAATTCTGGTACATCAAGGTATATCACGCATGTTCAAAAGTATCGTTATCTCATAGTACAAACTGTGAAACAAATTGATCAACCATGAGTGCACAATATCTCAATTACGCTAAAGTCCCTCAAATATAGACACCTCACTCTTTATCTGAAGTCAACCCCCCCCCACCACCACACACACACACACACATAGAGAAGTCGTTCTCTCCCCCAAACACCAACACACGAGCACATTAACACCCCTCTCTCTTGTAAAGTCCGGACCCCAACATAGGTCTCTATCACTTTGTCTCTCGGGCATGCACACATCTCTTCCCTCACTCTCTAGGTCTCCCGCTATCTCTCTTACCCAAGCACACGCACTATGTAGAGTGTATATTTCCCATACACACAAAACGTCGCCCCCAAACGTCTATCTCCCTAGTCATGTGGTTCTCGCGCACTCACCTCACACACCACCCCCACTGCAAACAAGCACACTTTGTCTCCTTGTGCACCACTCTCCTCTTTCTATCTCTCCCACATGCGGACCCGCCCCAGCTCCTTCCCTGTATACATATATGTCGTGACTCTTTGCATAGCTCCCTAATGTATAATCGTTCTCGATTTCGCACATTGTTCTCTACACCATCTATTCTAGATCTCTCATGAAGTCCCTATCACACACACGATGACTCGCTTCCCTTGCGTCTCCGTTCATAGGCCAATTTCGGACAACATCAACATTGTCTCCCTATCTATACGCCATTTATGGACACAAACGACCCCTCTCGCCCCCTCTCTTCCTCTCTCTCTCTCTCTCCGTCGCTAGCTCTCTCTTTCTCTCGCTCTCACACCCCTCTCCCACACACACACTCGATGTCTCTTCCAAATAGTCTGCTCCCCCCGCCCGCACCCGTGCTATCTCGCTACTACACATGTCACACCATTCCCCCTTCCCTTATACTAGGTTTACATCATCAGTGGTCTCTCTACTCCACATACACTCTCTCCCTCTCACACACAAACGCGTGCACAAACACACACAGACACGCACAAACACCCATTTATCTGGATCCTCATCTCTCCTCATGTCCGCATGTGTATCTCACACACTCACTCTCTAATTATGTATATGTGTCTCCACGTTACACAACACAAAGCCCCATGTACATGTCTCTCTCTATCCTCCACACACATAGACACAAAGAATCTGTTATCATTGCCTCAGTCTCTAACATATCACACACGCACACTGTCTCTCTCTCTCTCTCGCAAACACGCTCAACAAGGGTTTCCCCGTGAATAACTTACCGTCTATTCATCAACAGTCGTGGCAGTACGGCGAACACGAGACGTGAAAAAGAATAAATCTACACGTGCTTAGACCACCTAGTATGACTACTAGGACTAGAGCAAGCCAAAAAGCGCGCCGCCGTCACCCCCTCCTTGTCGGCGACGGGAAAATCTTTGTTTTACACAGTCGAGAAGTCATTGTGCTAAGGCCCCACATGCCGAGGCGTTGAATAGAATGTAGATGCTAGTTTACGGAAGCAAGTATCGATAATACGTTTGTATCTCCATACTTATATTTCTTCTCTTATAAAAAACCGAGTTGGTGATGATGGTACGTGTGCCATCTTGCAATATAGACCGTCCGATCTATATCTGACGGATGGAAATTAAACTAAAAGATACCCGCACCCCTCTCCACATTTGCAGACAAGGCCTTCCCTCGTTCATCCTTATCTCCAACAAACCTCATTGTTGAGCAATTAAGAAAGGAAGCCTCTGGAACAAACTGGCCTGGTGGCCGCTGCCGGCGTCGTCAATCCCCATGCCTCCGCTCAGTCCGACCACCAACCACCACCACACCCCACTCCTCTTCACCTTATCTCATATTTCTCGAGATATCATTAGTTTTTACACATGGGATTACTCCCGCAAGGGTCAATCACAACAAGTGTTTTATAAAAAAATGCATCTTGATGTTCCGTGCAATGCACGGATCTTGCTAGTACTCCTACACAAGACTAAGTTGGTGATGCTGGTGTGTCTGCCATCCGTCGTTTCTGACCATTAGATCTACATCTAACGATTGTGAGGTAAGTTGTTGCCTTTTCTCACCAACATCCCACTTGTCTACCAATTTGCAGAAAAACCCATAATTAGTATCTTAAAACCAACCACATCCCTCCCTGACCTCACCAAAACAGCCCAAGGAATATATTCTAATTGAAACATAATATATCTCTAGTGACATATGTATATCAAAATTAGAGTGTTTTGTACCAAGTTTGTGAATAAGTATTATTCTAATTATGATTCGTTGCAACGGACATGAACATTGCTAGTATTTCCAACCATGCATTTTTTCCTAGTATTCCATAGTTTCGAGTTTTCCATCAAGATATTAGTCACTCATGGTTGATATTTACTTTCAATCATGTACACATATGCACTATGTAACTAGCCTTGCTTATTGGCTTCCAAAGCTTAACTTTCACTCCTACTTACAATATGTAGAGTATTTAACAAAAAACTACCACTTTCAACCAGCCCTAGGAAGAATCTATTGTACAAAAAATAGCAAAAACATACCCAAAATTTCTTAATCCACGCCAAAAACTACCTAGTACTCCTACCGATTAGGTTCGTTTAAACCCATTTATGACAGGGTTGGCCCACACGTCCGTGCTGAGAGGCAGCTTAAACCAACACATTTTGTTTGACCGTTGACACGAGGGACCCACATCTGACCTTCTATCCTGTTATTCCCCCTCAAATCATTATTTTTCCTGAACATTACTTCAAACAGTACTGATGCGTGTTCGTCGGTGGCGCCGGTGATGAGCGAGTTGGCCGCCGCTCCGCCGGACGGGCCGGACGCCGCGCTGGCCTCCGCACGGGTTGGCAGGCTGGCCCGAGCGTGACTCACGAGCGAGCAAGCCGCCGCGCTGGCCTTCGCTCGAGCCAGATGGCTGGCCTTAGCGCGGCGCGCGCGAGCAAGCCGCCGCGCTGCCGTGCCAATCTAGCTAGCAAACCTTGCAGACAAGCAGCTGGACGGAGCTATCTTGGCTAGCTAGCGGCCGCGAGCGCCGGACGGAGCTGGCATCCGGGCTGCCGCAACATGGGCTCCGCACCGCCGGCGGTTTTGACCTCGCCTTCTGCCGGCGGCGGTAGCTGCGTCCCATGGCCGAGGATGACTAGGTGGACGGGCCGGAGGTAGGAGGTCACTCGAGGATTTTTGTTGGTAAGAGCATGTACAATGGTTGATAAGGTAGTCTTATCTTAAGTCTGCCACGTATGCAAGTGGTAGTAGTTTCTTGGCATTTTAGTGGTTTCTTGCATTATTAGAGCAAGTACAATAGAGCTGAGTCAGCGGGCTATAAGAAATAAACTAGTATATTTCTGCTTAGTTGGAGGAAAGAGAAGAGGAGAGAGAAGGTAAGCGGGCTCTTCGTGAAGAGCCAGCTCTAGCACGTGCTCCTAGGCACTTTGTGAGAATGAGAAGTGGGCCACATAATAAAAAAGTAGTACACTCTTTTGATCTATTATTGTACATGTTGGCTATAAGATGGGCTGTAGATGACATGGCACTGGCTTATAGCCAGCAGCTGGCTATACTATTAACCATTAGGGGTTTCTTGTAAGGAACAATGTACGTACTACTAGCGACAAAAGGCGATTCTAGGTTGCGTTGTACTCCAACGAGTACTACTAGTGGTCGCGGGAGTGTATACCTCGTTTTGTGGGTTCGATCCCGGCCGAACGCACGGCGGCCTTTTTTTAAAAATAGTACTACTACACTTCGCTGCGAGCCAATATTTTACACGGGTAGTTTGAGTTTTGAAGTCAAACGGACGTGCGGCCCCACAATCTGGGTGCACTGGACAGCCTAGCCACGTGAACGGGTTTTCCTTCCCAGCATCCCGTGGCTCGCGTGCTCGCCCTAGCCGCACCTCGCTTGCAGCTTCCAGCTAGTAGCATATTTAAACTAGCGCCTCCCAATTAAGCCCGAGGAGCCGGAAAAGCCTGGCGGGGCATTGGGAACTGTGCAATATGGCTCTGTACGTAAAGTGCTCTACTACTACTCTGTAGCTTGTGGCGTTGCACGCATGGACTTCACTCCATTATCGGCTCTACTATAAAAGAAATTCCTCTTGACGTGTTTTTTTTGAAACGGAGGCAAAAGCTTTGCTTCATGTCATTCATAAAGAAGGAACTACTAACAAAGTTTGACGAGATCCATTTCACCTCCACAAATGGAAGCGAAAAGCCTAGTCTCGGTGTATCAAATAACTCAAATGTTCTGCCCCCGCAGTACCCGTCGCTGATAAACAGGCTGCTAGTGTGTGCGTGAGAGGAGCGGCTGAGTAGGCCAGCTACGTGAGAGGAGCGGCTGAATAGAGCACCGAGAGTACCCACTAGGCCACTACGCAGGTGTACTTCCCCTGCATTGATAGTACATCGATGGTTCTAGAGAACAGTAGTGCCCTCCACTTCCAACTGTAGCTCCTTGGCCCTGAGATTCAAGAGTTCAAAACTGGTGCACTATACTAGACTAAACTAGAAGTACAGTACATCGCACTACTAGTTGAGAAAAGTAGTACTAGTACTGCTACAGTACAAGTACGTACTCCTCTGTCACATAATTTGTCCGATGAGCAGGTCAGTAATGGAGTTTGATCATGTAGTACTTAGTTATTCCATTTCCATCCCGTAATTTCTCCGCTGCCCACCGTCTTATATATAGGTCTGGGTCAGTGCCAACGAAGATTGGCTTGCATACCTCCGGCCGGATACCACCATCATTTTGCACAACATCCACAACAGTGCGGCCGTTCCGGTAGACCCCTTCTCCACCATTGGGATCGGCCTTCCGGACTGGCTGGGCTTGAATACGTATGATGATGCCTACATGAGATTGAAGAAGATAGCAATTGCGGACCCGCCGACAAAGCAACGCGGCTACGACGATTACTATCTCATCGCGGTGTTCGACATAAGGATTGCCATCAATGCAAGAGGCAGTAACGGCAGAGGCTGGCGCATGTCGGCGACGGCAGATTTGTACCCCTACACGTTCGAAGACGCCGTGCGCCATCTAGGCCGCATCTTCGCGGTGACAAGCCAGGGGACTTGTTTCATCTGGTTGCCATCCTACGGTACGGGAGATTACAAACGGAATGCACAAACCATCATTTGCATCCCTAACGGTACTCCATTATTTTGCAGGGACCAGTCTTCCCCTGATCAAAATAAGATTGCCGATCCTGGATGTGCGTTTGCATCCGCGATTCGGTCTAACCTGGAACCTTGTAGCTGACTTTGGCATATTGGGATCAACTATCTTAGCAGTCGTTACCCATGGTACCACTGATGTGCAACATGGTCACACAATCTACCACGATCGGACCATCACCATCTACCCAGGTATTCCATTTTTTAACCCTCTCGCCTTGTCTTTCATTATTGTACTAGTAGTATACTTTGTAGTACTAGTAGGAGTACTTTTTACCTTGGAGGACACGTATAGCTAGCTAGGCCCTTGAAGACTTGAACCCACTAGCTGCCACCATTTTTGTTTTTCCATGTCTTACTATCTCATCCATGTAGCCAAGAGTGGCTATATATAATAAGCCGGTTATTTTACTTCCTCTATACCGGAGTAGTACTATTTGCTGCACAGTATTACTGACCGCCATATTTGAGCACAACATTATTATGCATGGACCTTGACTATGTACGTCACCATGTGTCCAGATCTGGGATGCCGCATGTACCAGATGAACGGCGTCGAGTTCGACCCCCGTGATGCTACGTGGGTGCCGAGGAACACTCTTGGAGAGTACTCGCTTTTCATCGGGGACAGCTACCCCATTGTGAAGCGGATGCCACCTTCCGTGCACGACACGGAAGGCCTTCCGTTCATGAAGCATGGTTGTGTCTTCAGTGCGCACCGCCGGATGAACGTCATGCTGGGACACGCTATCCCTGATTTATGCCGCTTCAGCTTGGATGAGTCTCCATTGTGTGGAACCGGACTAGAAAGCTGCGACAATGATTCCCGTTGCCCACCGCTATGGATCGTGCCATCCATGAAGAACACCTGGGACTGGAACCTGGAGGAGGACATGTAGCCCATCTATAACGTGTAAGTGGAGTACGGTAATTGTGAACGGTAGCGCTGTGAATATATGTAGACTAGTCGTGCACAAATTTATCACATGAATTGGAGATGAACTTGTGTGGCATACTGGCATTTGTCCTTTAGAATTTATTACTAGTAAATGTGTTATGTGTACGTGCAACTTGTGTGGTTGTTGCACGGGCTCCAACACGCTCTTTGATAAAAAAGGTGGCACAGCTTTGGATATACGTGACATGGCGGCACCATACAGTAGCATCGTTCGCTATAGTTGTAGCACACTCCTACTAGGATGACAACTCCAATAAAACCTTGCGCTTGGCTCTTTGCCTCTTCGGGAGGTTCAACAGTTCGTACTCATGTGAACCTTGCACTTGGCTCTTCGCCTCTTCGGAAGGTCCAACAATGATGATACTACAGTAAAATATGCTTCTGGCAATCTGACACCGATTGAACTGCTGCACGTCCACCGCGAGGGCGAGGGAGAGGGAGAGGGAGAGGGCACTGTAGTCAAAACCCTCTCCTCGTCCTGCGAACCACCGCGCGCGTGGGCGAGGGAGAGGCGTAGTAAGCAAGCTTCTCCTCGTTCGGCGAGTTGACGGGAAACATCAAAGCAGTACTAGTACTAGTAGTCCCTACTGCGTCCTTTCCGATTAATATGGCTTAATTTGAAACGAGAAAAATACACTGGCGGTCAACGTATGTAACAATACGCTCTTTACGGTCACTACATATAGTTTTGCGGCGATTATACGATCACTAGCTCATCGTAGAGCACCATATTGCACCCTACTGACCGGCCACATAGTCGACGCGGCACTTTGTTGACTGGTTAAATTGTCACCTGGTTTCTGGGTCCCACCTGACAGTTGGCAGAGCAAAGAAATCAGTTAAACAAAACTTTACGCAGGCGCGACACGAGTCCAACCCTTGCGCGCGAACCGCCCTGGCTGTGTATGTGAGTGCATGCACGTGTCCTCCCTCGGTCTTCCAACAAAGAGTGTACATCGGCTATAAAACAAAGAGTGTAGTACATGATGTACATCTACACTTCCAATGATTTAGCCTTTAATCTAAATCGATATTGATTGACTAATGCACCAACTTGTGCTGTAGATATAGGCTACATGTCTATCCTTAATTACAGCATGCAACGGCCTTCATTTAATCTTCTTATCTCAATGGCCGCATGCACACATAAGTCTGCTACTTTTGGGCGTTAATTATGCCCTGGTCAATGTGTAAATCTCTAAATGTACAGTCTTTCATGGACGTAGGGAGTAGGTTGAGCACTTGAGCGTGAGCGTGTGTGTTGCATCGTGTGCTGTGTGCCGCATGGGTGCGTGAGTGTTGCGTGCGTCCATGTGTACGTGTGAGTGTTGCATGTTGCATGCATGCATGCATGGGGCTTACTCCCTCCCATTGACATGTTCATATTTCAAGCTTCCTCAGTTCCCTCCATATGGTTATACTCCCTCTGTTCCCAAATAGTACGGAGTAATAGCCTCCCTCTGTTCCCAAATACGGAGTATTTGTCTTTCTACAGATTTCAACAAGTGACTAGGTACGGAGCAAAATGAGTGAAGTGAGCGTAGAGGCATAGGGATACTGTAGAAAGGAAGTCCTCGCGATCCATTATTCCCCATCTCGGTCAGAGAGAACTATTCAACTATTCTTCGCAGTGAAGTGACAATACACGCTGCAGCAGATGGGACACATAATTAATAAGCTGAACCAGCGTGTTGATGTTACTAAATCAGCCTTACCCAGTACTGCCATCATGTTTGCCAGTAGAGCACGCTTCTGCAAATACGCCTACACACCTCTGTCCTCCATTAACTGACATATGGGCCCTGTTGTGGTAGACCCACATGTCATCAGTGTAACTATTTACACTCCGAAGGACGGTATATCCTGGTAGTAGTACTAGTAGAATTGAGATTGAATGCACTTTCTTCCCCGTCTTCCACTCTTCTTCCTCCTCTCTTCCCCATCGTCGGCCGCACACCATTTACCCCCGCTCACTGCTCGCCCGCCCGCGCCATCTTCCTTGGTAGCTCGCGCGTACCATATCCCCCCGCTCACTGCTTGGCCACACGAGGAGAAGCTTCTTCGCTCGCCCGCCCGAATCCACTTCCCCGCTGGCTCGCAGGCACCGAAAACCCCAATGGCAGAACTGACTGACACGCAGAGCCGCGATTGGAATTCCCTCCCCGATGTTCTCTTGGAGCAGATCTGTAGTCGTATGGACCTACTCAGCACCGTCCGTCTGGCCGCATGCTCGGTGTCTTTGTACCGTCTACTCGTCTGCAACCGGCCGGCTCTTTTCAAGACACCCTGCTTGCTGATGCCCGATCCTCGCAGGTGGCCCAGACACCGACTTGACGATCCTACGGAGGTTGCCGTGGTTCCCCTCGACATGCTACCACTACCCGTCCACCTGTCCTTCATGCGCGACCACTAGTGGGCGGGCATGAAGGCCAACTAGATCGTCCTCATCCACCACACCAGTAGTCCATGGCGTCTCGTGGATATCTACACCCAGCGAGAGATCACCCTTCCATCGTTGGATACCGCCGCCATCGAGCCTCGCAGCCCGCCGGACACTCCTGCCTACTACGCACGAGACGCGTCAAGCTTTTGGCTCGACCTCTGTTTGCAGAAAGTTGTAATCTGCGAAGTGCCCACACCATCAGAAGACTACATGGATTACAAGCTCATTGCCTTGTTCAACATGGGATTAGTCTATCTGGAATCCGGTCGCCATACATGGTTATGGCTCATCATCAATCCTGTTGAGGCAACATTTCTATCTGATGCTATAGTGCATGATGGCATCGTTTACGCGGTCGACGCACAGATTGGCTGCCTATACTGGTGGAATCTATCGTCGTGTAATTGTTCTATCTCATCTCATCTTTACCTTATGAATACGACTGCATGTTCATTTGTTACAAATTTAGAATGCATAGCATGTCCACATCATTGCTATATGTTCCTCTCATTTCCTAGATTTGTATGACCACACATGTTATTGTTAGAGTTGATATGAGAACAATTGGCATCTACTGATTGTTAGAATACATATTATGCGCATAACATCATGATTGCTATATGTTACTCTCATTTACACGATTTTTATAACAACGCATGTTATTTCTTAGAGTTGATATGAGAACAGTAGTAGTAAGTGCTATGGTAGAATATGAGTAGGCGTTGTCATAGCTGTTTTCCTCTCATTGTTACATGATGTTTGAACCATGACATATTGCTAGAATATGAAAGCCATTGGCTTATTTTTTTAACTTGGGGTATGATTATGACCACGGCATTGCAATTCTCTATCTATGATATGTGTCACTGTTATAATAATATTAATTCCACACATACTCTGAACATGATTGTTTATTTTTGTCCTTTTGGTCTCCAATTTGAATTGTTGCAGCAAACGCAAATGCGCTGGCCTTCATGATTCCAAGACCTGGAATCATACCAGCCGATGGGTGGTGGTTTATCGCTCGTCCAGCTGATGGCGGTCATTTGATGCTCATTCGCACGTACCAAATTGACCAAACCATTACATCAAACCACATGCAGTACAATGCGTGGGGCGTTCGTGACATTGATGGCTATGGCTGCTTCGTGTTCGAGAAAGATCCCAGCTCCGTTGGGCCATGCGTATTCAACTGGAGGCGGGTTTACAGCCTCGGCAACCACTCCTTGTTCCTCGGGCTCAATTATCCGATCATCCAACCAATCATCGATCATATCACCGGCGATGATTACTGTGTTATGCAACTTCCATTCGCGAGGGGGGCTGTGTTTACACATCATACCATGGGTTTCATGAATCACCATATCCAGAGATTCGTCGACACAGCTTGTTTCCAGATAATCTTCAGTGTGTGAAAGGCATCAAGCTTCCATGCGATGGATGGCTTTTGCAAACCCGAGATGCGGCGATGTGGTTCATGCCAACAGCAAATATGCACAACTTGATTCGTGCTGATATCTAGACTGAGCCATGTATTCTGCTGCTGTAGCATGACCCTCTTTTGTTGGATATTATGTACTGTTGTTAGTTTGAAGCACTCCTCTGGCTTGAAGGATAGATACCTTCCTGGGATCAAGTGCATCCTAACTCACCTGCGTAGGATGTACTGATAATGATGATGGAGATGCTGCGCAGAAGCCATATATATATATATATATATATATATATATATATATATATATATATATATATATATATAGGGAAAATCCATCCTACCACCCGGTGGTAGTTACCCCATATATCTCATATACTATCACGTGGTACTATATATATATACTATTTTATTATTTTAAATATGTTCATATACTATATATAAGATATTTCAAAGCAAGTTACTTGAAAAAATTGCATATGAGCCCATAGTTTTTATTATATTTATGAAATACGTACATATTTGTACGTAAAAAGAGCATACTCAAAACATGGTACATACTACCTAAAAATTAGTATATATACTACCTAATCATTGTTATATAGTACATACTACACGTATATGCTTTCGGTTTTGAAAAATACTACATACAACATACAAAACGCAAGTGATGGTAACTACCACTGCTTGTAGAAAACATTTGTCCTATATATATATATATCAGTTAGGCTTCAAGTGTGTACTTGTTAGTTAAACCTATGTATAAATTGTGACACTAAATACGACTAGTAAGTAGTACAGTAGCAGTACTAGTATACGTCGGCCAAATTATTCATCATGTCCACACATTGAATTGACGTGACAACACGCTGCGCATGAGGTGACACGAATCCTGGCGGCGTGTTCGGGTATTCTGGACTTCAGATTTGGAGTATCACTTATCTGTCGAAATCTTTCATCATTCACTTAAAACAGTCGATTGATCATACATTGAGTACCATATAACTGGAATTACCGATGCAAGTCGAAGAAGGATTGGCCGATGCTGCCGGCTGGCGTCAAGTTCGATCCCACGGATCAGGAGCTGATCGAGCACCTTGAGGCCAAAGTGAGTGCTGACAGCGCGAGATTTCAGTCTCTCATCGATTTGTTCATACCAACCATCGACAGCGAGCACGGCATATGCTACACCCAACCTGAGAAACTTCCAGGTAAGACACCGATCGGCCGTCTACTTGCACAAACATATTCCTTTGTTTATAGCTCTATTTTTCTTTTTAGACGCAGACCTGGTGAAGCAATTACAATTTGACAGTTAATAAAAAGTGAAACAAGTGACTGCAACATGCCAAAGATGTTATGAAAATGCCAACTAGGTACACTAAAACCTGTATTCCACAATACTGCAGGTATCACACTGAGTGGCCTAAGGAAGCATTTCTTCCAGCGCAATTCCAGGGCGTTCAAAAGGGGCACGTGGACACGTCGCAAGATACAGTCGGAGTGCGGCATGCACGCGATGTGGCACAAGACCGGCAATACCTTGCCGGTGATGGTCAACGGCCGGCAAGACGGGCAGCAAAAAAGGTTCTGGTGCTGCACACCAACAAGAACTTCGACCAGCAGAGGACCAACTGGGTGATGCACCAGTACCACCTCGGGGACCTGGAGCAAGAGAAGGAGCGGGAGCTGGTCCTCTGCAAGATTTTCTACCAGACGAACACTAGGGCCAGGAGTAAAAAGATTATAAGTTAGTTTGGTATTGGTAGTTGTACTACCTTGTCGTCCGCAAGTTGGTATGTTGTTAACGATCTTTTGGTATGAACTTGCATTTGCTTCCAACCATCATGCCGAGGGTCGACGTGGATATAAAGCTGAATCATTTGTTTCGAAACGAATTTTCAGGCACCTGGTTTTTATTTGATGGGTAGCATAAGCACCCGCCGTTCGAATTCCCAGTTCTCCAATTTTTTCGAAACAAGTGCATGCACATATTATCACGATAAAAAACAATATCCGTGCTGCATCCCATTTATCAGTCTGTACTTGCAGAATTCTCTCGTTTATTGAGCACGTATATTGTTTTTTCAGGTCGAGCAAGTTTCAACTGGGCTGTAGACTGCCCAGGGTTGGTTTTGTTTTTAACAGGCCCAAGCCATGACGACAACGGGGCACAAAGATCCAGCAGGTATCTACTGGCCTATGGCCCGCCAGCGTTAGTTATATTTTGTCTTACAACATCCGCAGGCAGTTTTTTTTACTGAATCAAACACACAGCCCAGTTCTATTTTCCTCTTGAAACGCATGTCCTACATCCGTTTTCTAATCTCTACCTATAGTTTTACTAGTTCATATACACGTATCATTATATTGAAAACACATAAAATTCCCTTTTCATATTTACATCCTTATTTTTGTTGTTTTTTCCCACCCAGCGCTGATTTTTTTACCACTGGTTTTCCCTTAAACCAACTCAATTGTCCCACGTCTTATTTGCTTACAAAAACAAAACAATTTTTTTGGCAAATCAATAAGTTCTTAAAAAATGTTTATTATTTTGGGATTACAATAGTTTGGACTCCATCGAAATATGCAAAATAAGGTTGAACTTTTTTACCGTGGTCCTGGGCAGAAAATGGGCTGTAATAAATTACTTAAGAATTAGCAAATGGGCTGCAAATTATAAAAAATAGCAAATGGGCTTTATGTTGTCTGCCACAGATTTGGAGGCTGACTTGTGGGCCTACTAAGTGCATGCGTACACAAAGTTTCTCAAAAAAGAAACTTAGTCAACAATCGACTCTACCATCGTCAGACCGTTAGATGTCAATCTAACGGCAATCGTGCTTCTTCAGTCTCTAATCTTCCAACCCCAGCCTCCCAAACCAGCGCCGTCGGAACCGCCTGCTCCCGCCTCCCGTGGCCGGCAGTGCTGCCGGGCAGGCCTCACGGCCCCATCATACCCACGTCCCTGGCCTGTCTATCCCTCTACTCACCCACACCTCCTGTTATTTTCCGGCGACGGCAGCCGAACCAGTCAACCCTCGTACTCTCCACCGCGTGGGCAGCCACTGCCGTGTCTTCCCCGGCTCCGTGTTGTTCCCTTCGTAGGCCTCGCCGTCATCCACCGCCCTGGTGCTCTCGGCGCGGCGTGGTCAACGATGTCCATCCAACGGTCGTAGTGCTTCTTTAACCTCTGGTCTTCTTGCCCCAGCCGCCCAAAGCAGCGCCGGTCGTGCCGCATGCTCCTGCCTCCCGTGGCCGGCTGTGCTGCCGCGGAGGCCTCACCGTCCCCATACTACTCCCACTGCTGGCCAGGCCATCCCTCCACTCACCCACTCCCCCTGTTATTCTGCGGCGACGGCAGCCTCACACCGCAGCCGAACCAGTGAACCCTCGTACTCCTCTCCGCGTGGGCATCCACTACCGCGTCTTCCCCGGCTCCGCGTCGTCCCCTTCCTAGGCCTCGCTGTCGTCCACCGCCGTGGTGCTCTCGGCGCGGTGTGGTCAATGTGGTCAACGACCGACTTCCATCGGAAGAGTACTGTACGTGGAGAGGCTGACAGCTGGGTCCACGGCAGCCGCAAGGAAGTGCCTCCTTATTACACGCAAAATAATTATTCCTCCACCTGACAGCAGGGACCCACCGGACGGGCCACCAGTATTTCGCGGAAAAAACGTTTCCCCCCTGACTGCTGGGACTCACCGGACGGGCCACCGTATTTCGTGAAAAAAACGTTTGCCCCTGACTACTGGGACCCATCGGACAGACCACCGTGTTTCATGAGAAAAACGTTCCCCCCGCTATCAGCTCGGACCCACCGGAAGTGCCTCCTTATTACGCACAGAAAAATGAATACTCCCCCTGCTAGCTGGGACCCACCATGGTGGGAGGCTGACTTGTGGGCCTACTAAGTTGACGGGGACGGAGGGCTTTGTCAACTTAGTCAATATGAACGATTCTAGCTCCAGTGACCGTACGATGCCCATCCAACGGCCGTAGTGCTTCTTCAACCTCTCGTCTTCTTGCTCCAGCCGCCCAAAGCAGCGCCGGTCGTGCCGCATGCTCCTGGCTCCCGTGGCCGGCTGTGCTGCCGCAGAGGCCTCACCGCCCCCTACTATTCCCACCGCTGGCCAGGCCCTGCGGCGACGGCAGCCTCACACCACAGCCGAACCAATGAACCCTCGTACTCCTCTCCGCGCGGGCTTCCACTGCCGCGTCTTCCCCGGCTCCGCGTCGTCCCCTTCCTAGGCCTCGCCGTCGTCCACCGCCGTGGTGCTCTCCGCGCGGCGTCGTCAACGTGGTCAAGGAACGACTTCCATCGGAAGAGTACTGTACGTGGAGAGGCTGACAGCTGGGTCCACGGCCACAGCCAAGTTTTTTTGTGATTTGCCAAGTAAGTCGCTTTGTCAGGCCAGTTGGGCTGCAAATCTTTCAAGACGAGGAGAGCTTTCATTCGGCTGGCCGAGAAAATGGCCCATCAGTAATGAGAAATGGGTTGTACATTTTTAAAACACATCAAACCGGCAATTAGTTTCAAATATCTTTTTTTCATTTTGAGATTTTAAATTACATTAATTTTTATGCATGGAGAATTTGTTGGATTTTATATTAATATACATTTATTTTTAAAATCAGTTTGAATGTGAGTCGAAATTTTGGGATTAAAAACAGTTCGGACCGCACCGAAATATGCAAAATTTCGTATAATTTTTTAACCGTGGCCACAATATGGGCTGTAATGCTAACAAAAAGAATATGGGCTCCAAAAAAACCTTAATAATTAGCAAATGGGCTGTAAATTATTAGAAATAATGGCAGATGGGATGTATGCTATTTTCCACAAATTTGAGGCTTTCCTAAAAAAAGGTTGACGCACAAGCAGTGACTATTGGATGGCCATCCAACGGCCGTCGTGCTTCTTCAATCTCTGCTCTTCCTGCTCCAGCCGCTCAAACAAGCGCCGGCGGGACTGCCTGCTCCCTCCTCCCCATGGCCGGCTCTGCTGCCGCGCAGGCCTCACCGCCCCACCGTACTCCCATCGCTGGCCTAGCCATCCCTCTACTCACCCACACCTGCTATTATTCTCCGGCGACGGCAGACGTACCAGTAAACCCTCGTACAGTCGTACTCCCATCCGCGTGGGAAACAACTGCCGAGTCTTCCCTGCCTCCGTGTCGTTACCTTCCTAGGCCTCGCCGTCGTCCACCGCCCTGGTGCTCTCGGCGCGGCCTGGTTAATGTGGTCAACGACCAACATGCATCTGAAGTGGACTGTACGTGGAGAGGCTGACAGCTGGGTCCACGGCCGCACGCAAGGAAATGCCTCCTTATTACGCGTAAAATAATGATTCCTCCACCTGACATCAGGGACCCACCGAAAGGGCTTCTGTGTTTCAAGAAAAAAACGTTACCGTCGCTGACAGCTCGGACCCATCAGCTATATCTTCGCACGCAAGGAAGTGCCTCCTTATTACGCACAAAAAAAATGAATACTCCCCATGTTAGCTGGGACCCAGTATAGTGACAGGCTGACTTGTGGGCCTACTAAGTTGACGGGGACGGAGGGCTTTGTCAACTTAGTCAATATGCACGATTCTAGCTCCAGTGACCGTACGATGTCCATCCGACGGCCGTAGTGCTTCTTCAACCTCTGGTCTTCTTGCTCCAGCCGCCCAAACCAGCACCGGTCGTGCCTTGTGCTCCTGCCTCCCGTAGCCGGCTGCGATGCGGCGGAGGCCTCACCGCCCCCTACTACTCCCACCGCTGGCCAGGCCAACCCTCTACTCACCCACACCCCCTGTTATTCTGCGGCGACGGCAGCCTCACACCGCACCGAACCAGTGAACCCTCGTACTCCTCTACGCGTGGGCATCCACTGCCGCGTCTTCCCCGGCTACGCGTCGTCCCCTTCCTAGGCCTCGCTGTCGTCCACCGCCCTGGTGCTCTCGGCGCGGCGTGGTCAACGTGGTCAAGGAACGGCTTCCATTGGACGTGGACTGTACGTGGAGAGGCTGACAGCAGGGTCCACGGCCGCAGCAAGGAAGTGCCTCCTTATTACGTGCAAAATAATTATTCCTCCACCTGACAGCGGGGACCCACCGGACGGGCCACTGTATTTCGCGAAAAAAACTTTTCCCCCTGACTGCTAGGACCCACCAGCTACACCTACGCACGCAAGGAAGTGCGTCCGAGCAAAAAAACAAAACGATTCGCCCCCCTGACTGCTGGGACCCACCAGCTACATCTTCGCACGCAAGGAAGTGCCTAACAGTCGGGACCCGCCTGGTCGAAGCGTACGTAGCATTGTCATTCTGGTCGCGAATGTGTACGTACATATATACTGGTGGATGTAGAGGCACGCACGTGTCGTAGTAGAGGCGCGTACGTGTCGTAGTAGAGGCACACACGTAGCATGTACACGGCCAGGGTGCAAGAAAGAAAATACGGCCACGTATGTGTACATACGGGCGGGGTCTCGAACGCCTACTCGCGCATACGTACGGCCAGGGCTCGTGTACATGGCTGGGTCGGAACGGAGAAACAGCATCGTCGTCCTGTTCATGGGGAGGCAACGGAATGCGTCGTGTTCATCGGGAGGCAACGGAATGCGTCGTGTTCATCGGGAGGCAACGGAACGCGTGGGAGCCAACCGGCTGGGTCGGAACGGAATGCGTGGTCGTGTTCATCGGGAGGGCTTGGACGGAACAGGCGATGGAAACGAGGCTTGGCGTACCGCAGAACGAAGGAAACGGACCTCCTACGGTCGAAACGGGGGTCCTGTTGATCGGGAGAGGTGTGGCGTACCGCAAAACGGAGGAAAAAGACCTCCTACGGTCGAAACGGGGGTCCTGTTGATCGGGAGGGGTGTGGCGTACCGCAAAACGGACGAAACGGACCTCCGACGGTCGAAACGGGGGTCCTATTCATCGGGAGGGGTGTGGCGTACCGCAAAACGGGACTCCACGGGATACTGTTCATCTCCACCGTCGACCTCCTCCAGCCTCCACGGGCTACCGTCGACCTCCTCCAGCCTCCACGGGCTCCTGTTCATCCAGCCTCCACCGCGCGCTACTCCACCGGCTACTGTTCAACCACCCCTCCACCGTCTACTGTTCATCCAGACCTCCACACCACGGGGTCCTGTTCAACCACCCCTCCACGGGCACCCCTCCACCGTCTACTGTTCATCCAGCCCTCCACACCACGGGGTCCTGTTCAACCACCCCTCCACGGACACCCCTCCACCGTCTACAATTCATCCAGCCCTCCACCACACCACGGGGTCCTGTTCATCCAGAGGCAACGCCACCGCTCACTGTTCATCCACCCCCCCCCCCCGCAACACTCACTGTTCATCCCAGAGGCAGCATCGATCGGCTTCAGTTAGCAGCAGTAGCGAAGGAATCGCTCGATCGGGTTCAGTTAACAGCCATCGATCGATCGCTCAGGTTCAGTAACATGTAGCCTGCAGTGCAATCGCCCGGGTTCAGTTAGAGCCCAACGCCTCCCTCGGGTTTAGTTAGAGCCAACGCCTCGCACACACGCGCGTACGTGTACGAGAGAAACGCGCATCGCTCGGCCCCCGACCTCCCACCGTAACCGGGAACTCCCCAAAATTTTCCTCGCCCTCGCTTCTACCATGATTTTTTCCGTCATGGACGGCCCAAAGAATGTCATGCAACTGCTTCTCCGGCCCGCCCAGGACGAAAAGCCCATTTTCTATCATGATTTTTTGTCATAGAAGTAGGAGCCCACCACATCTATGATGATACCGGGTTTTGTCACAATTATCGTCATAGAAGTGTCATATGTATGACAGAAAAAAATTCGTTCGGCCCAAAATGTCACGGATGTGTCTTTTTTTGTAGTGTATCCGTCGAAGAAGGATGATTAATGATGGTAGTTTTGATGTTGGGGGTTACCTTGTTGGTGGCTTTAGCTATGAGGCACTTGGCGGTGATGTTCTCATTGGGTGAGTCGAAGAGAGACATCCGTGGAGTCATCGCAATGGCAACGGAGGCCATGGCAACTGACTCACCATCTTCATCATCGTCATCATCCTCATTGTACTCTTCTTGTACCACCAATGCCTTGGGAGGAGTCTTCTTGGTGAAGTTGCTCTTGTTGGGGAACGACTTGGCCTTATCCTTTCGGATGAGCTTGCCACCATTGTCTTCCCTCTTCTCGTAAGGGCACTCCGCAACAAAGTGACTCACATTGCCACAATTGAAGCAAGTCCTCACTCGTTGCTTGCCCTTTGCGCCACTTGAATTGTTCTTGTTGAAGTTTGGCCTTGAGTTCTTCTTGCTCCAAAATTGCCTTGAAGCAAGAGCCATGTGTTCATGATAGGCATACTTCGTATCTTCGAGGTTGCTCTCCTCTTCTTCCTCTTCATCCTCTTCCTCCATACTCACCTTGGCCTTTAGTGCAAGGTTGGGCTTCTTTACTCTTTGAGAGCGAAGAACCGCATTCGGCGGTCTTGTCCAAGATGCTCATAGCAACGAACTCATCCAACACTTCACTTGAGGACAAGGTGTGGAAGTCCGGCCTTTGACGAATGACGGAGGACATGTCTTTGTGGTAGGGCATCATTGCCTTGAGGAATTTGCGCTTGATCCAATTGTCATCCGTGTCCTTACTTCCATGATCTCGGAGAGAGACCGCGAGTTTGGTTACTCTCTGATAAAGCTCACGAGGTTCTTCATCTTCTTTCATTGCAAACTCATCGGCTTCATCTTGCACCACTTCATAGTTCGAGCGTTGAATGCTTGCACTTCCCCGATAGAGGGAAATCACTTGTTGCCAAGCATCTTTGGCAATGGTGTAGGGCCGGAGATGAGGAACATCTTCGGGTGGGATTGCTTCTTGGATGATGAAGAGAGCATTCTCATTGAATTGATGGTCCACGACTTCTCTAGGAGTGAAGTTGCTTTGGTCATGCGGATATAAACCTTCTTCAATGATTCTCCAAAGGTTAGTGTTCACATGATTTAAATGACGCTTAAAACGATAGACCCAAGAATCAAATTCTACATTCTTCTCAATCTTAGGGCCGGGACAGCATGATTCAAATGAGTGGAAGGAAGCGGTCCACCATAGACAAGTGGAGGTTCCACATGGGCAAAGATGCCGGTGCCATTTTTACCACTAGAAGAAGGAGCTTTCTCGCTAGTAGCTTCCCCCTTGTCGGAGGTAGCATCCGTCACCTTGTTAGCGGGATCACCCACTTTCAATGGTGCAGTGGAAAGTTTAAGCCCTTCTAAGAATTTATTAAACATGCTTTCGACCTCGGTCGTCATGGAGGTTTTCAATGTGTCCAACGCCACATTGAATTCCCCACGAGAGACCGCGGTTCCCCCATCTCCCGTAGACGAGACCGGATTCACACCAGAGTGCTCCTCCACACCGTCTACGACGTCAGCCATACTCTTCGGACGGTAAAGTCCTTAATAAAGAGACGAGGCTCTGATACCCATTTAAACTTTGCATCAAAGTAGGTTGTCTAGATATGCAACTAGGTGAGAAACCTATATGATGCAACAACAATAAGCATACACGCAAGCAAGAGATAAAGCACAAATAAGCTTGCACAAGTAAAGGCACGAGATAACCAAGAGTGGAGCCGGTGAAGACGAGGATGTGTTACCGAAGTTCCTTCCCTTTGAGAGGAAGTACGTCTCCGTTGGAGTGGTGTGGAGGCACAATGCTCCCCAAGAAGCCACTAGAGCCACCATATTCTCCTCACGCCCTCACACAATGCGAGATGCCGTGAATCCACTATTGGTGCCCTTGGAGGCGGCGACCGAACCTTTACAAACAAGGTTGGGGCAATCTCCACAACTTAATTGGAGGCTCCCAATGATACCACTAAGCTTCTCCACAATGGACTATGGCTCCGCGGAGACCTCAACCGTCTAGGGTGATCAAACACCCAAGAGTAACAAGATCCACAAGGGATTAGTGGGGGGATTCAATTTTCTCTTGGTGGAAGTGTAGATCGGGGCCTTCTCAACCAATCCCTAGAGAATCAACAAGTTTGGTTGGCTAGGGAAGGAGATCGGGCGAAAATGGAGCTTGGAGCAACAATGGAGCTTAGAGGTGAAAGAGGTGGTCAACTAGAGGAGGAAGACACCCATTATATAGTGGAAGAACAAATCCAACCGTTATCCACCAACTCAGCCTGCGCAGCGCGGTACTACCGCACTTGAGGCGCGGTACTACCGCAGGGGCACGCGGTACTACCGCACCTGAGGCGCGGTACTACCGCAGGGGCACGCGGTACTACCGCAGAGCCCCGTGGTACTACCGCCCACCCAGCAGAGACCAGAATAGCCACACATGCACTAAGGCAGAGGGCGGTAGTACTGCTGACGCGGTACTACCGCTCCCCCTTGCGGTACTACCGCAAGGTAGGGGCTGTCCAGGGATGGGAAGGCACGGATATAAAAAATTACATCTGTGGCTACTTCCGCAGAGTTGGAGTCAATGCAAAAACCCGACGCGGTAGTACCGTAAGTCAGCCGCGGTACTACCGCGTGAGGCGCGGATGAAAAAATTACATCTGCGCCTTACTACCGCGTACTTGCGGAACTAAGCGGGGACCACGGTACTACCGCTTACTAGAAGCGGTACTACCGTGGGACCTTGCGGTACTACTGCACCAGCGGGCGGTACTACCGCAAGGTCCTGCGGTACTACCGCTCTGACGAGCAGTACTACCGCACCCCCTAGTTCGGCAAACAAGAGCAATATTTGCATAGACAAGGAAAACATAGGATGCTCCAAAGGCTAGAGGAAAGGAGGTGCAAAGAAAGATGTGTACGTGATGAATCCACCCAACCTTTCCAACGCGGACCCCCTCTTAATAGTACGGCTTCCCTACGACTCAATACCACCGAAAAGAACCGAAGAGAAACGCCGTCTTCTATAGCCTTCGAGGGGAACCCAATCATCTTGTGCCTAGTCAATATATCTGAAATATTCGATGCACATGATTAGTCCGCAATAGCATTGTCATCAATCACCAAAACCAACTAAGGGATAAAAATGCCCTTACACACCTTCTTTATCCAGCCCTGAAAAGACAAATGGAGAAGCTTGGACATCTTCCTTGAACGCATAGGTAGAGGATACACCTTGAAATATGAAGAACTTACCAGACTGGCTGGATGAGTCAGGTCATAGCCGCGATCCTCGGTCGTCTTCGGCCACGACTAGTTGGACTTGAAAAGCACCTTCCAGATACCTTCGTGCGTGGCGCCAAAGAACTGTTGCAAGGTCTGGTGCTTGGCCGGATCAAACTCCCACAAATGGCAAGTCCGGCTTTGGCAAGGAAGGATCCGGCGAAAAAGCATCACCTGTATCACATTGACGAGCTTGATGTTCTTGTCCACCATGCTCTTAATGCGCGTCTGCAGCGCTAACACCTCGTCCGACGCTGCCCAGTCCAGGCCCTTGGTTAGCCAGGAGGTAAGCCGCATTGGGGGCCCGGATTTGAGTTCAGGAGCCGCGGCTCAGGTGGTGTCGCGGGGCTCTGTGACGTAGAACCACTGTTGTTGCCACCCTTTTACAGTCTCCACAAAGGTGCCTGTGGGCCATGTGATGTTGGATAGTTTGCTCACCATGGCGCCTCCGCACTCAGTATGTTGACCATCCACCACTTTCGGCTTCACATTGAAGATCTTTAGCCATAATCTGAAGTGGGGTGGGATGCGGAGGAAGGCCTCGCACACGACAATGAATGCCGAGATGTTGAGGAAAGAATTTGGGGCTAGATCATGGAAATCTAGCCCGTAGTAGAACATGAGTCCGCGGACGAAGGGGTGAAGGGGAAATCCTAACCCGCGGATGAAGTGGGGGATGAACACCACCCTCTCGTTGGGCTCCGGGGTGGGGACGATATGCCCCTTGGCCGGAAGCCGGTGGGAGATTTACTGGGCCAAATACCCCGCTTCCCGGAGCTCCGTGATGTTCTCCTCTATGACGGAGGAGGCCATCCACTTGCCCTGCGTTCCAGATACGGACATGGTCGGAGTGCTTTTTGGGGGCGGAAAGGATGGAAGCTTGGGCGCTGGAGCTCGAGAATGGATGGGCAGAGAGGAAGAAGGCATGGGTGAAAGAATGGAATCCTATCCTCTTATAAAGGCAGCGAATATCAAGCGCCTCCCCGCTTGCCCTAAAACTCGCCTATTCCCCAAGGGTCGTGCGGATGGCGCGGTTGGATTACCCAGGCCCGTATTGATGAGAATCCCGCGATAAGGGAACACAATCTCTGCTTTGACAAGACGTGCCAATAAAAACCGCATCTCGAAACGGCGGGAGGCTAAAAAATGGTTCAAAATAATAACCTAGCAAGGACGTAGCGTCTCGCTACAAAAGTTGTCAGTAGATGGGACTTGTTAAATATTATATTCTCTACGGCTGTGTGAGGTGCCTGTTTTGCAGAGTTGGACACGTTTTCTGTGTTCAAGGACCACTTTGAAGTATTCGGAGGAGGAACCCGCCTTGCAATGCCGAAGATAATCTGCGCGCCAGACATATCATCATTGAAGCCTGGTTCAGGGGCTACTGAGGGAGTCCTGGATTAAGGGGTCCTCGGGCGTTCGGGCTATGTGACGTAGGCTGGACTAATGGGCCATGAAGATACAAGATAGAAGACTTCCTCCCGTGTCCAGATGGGACTCTCCTTTGCATGGAAGGCAAGCTTGGCGTTCGGATATGAATATTCCTTCCTCTGTAAACCGACCCTGTACAACCCTAGGTCCCTCCGGTGTCTATATAAACTGGAGGGTTTAGTCCGTAGAGGATATCGTAATCATACAGGCTAGACATCTAGGGTTTAGCCATTATGATCTCGAGGTAGATCAACTCTTGTAAACCTCATATTCATCCAAGATAATCAAGCAGGAAGTAGGGTATTACCTCCATCAAGAGGGCCCGAACCTGGGTAAACATCGTGTCCCTGTCTCCTGTTACCTTCGATCCTCACACGCACAGTTCGGGACCCTCTACCCGAGATCTGCCAGTTTCGACACCGACACCTGTTGCGTGATGCGCTACTACTAAGTAGATATAGCAGTAGCGTGTGTTAACACACACTACTGCTATCTTTTAGATGTAGCGCTGTACCAGTAGCACGGTTACCCGCGCTACTGATAGGCCAAAAACCTGCTCTACTGCTATGCTTCTCCCTAGTAGTGTGTGGCTCACAACAATGAACGTGTTCTAGGTTGGTGGTGTGTCTCCCACGGTAACGATTGCTCCTGAACAAGAGAATGCGTTTAGGGAGGCAACCACCATCTTTGTGGGAGCCATTCTTACTTTGATCGGAGACAAGCTTGTGGACGCATATCTCCATATGCGCGTTGCCAAGAATTTGTGGGATGCGCTCGAAGCTAAGTTCGGCGCAACCGATGCTGGAAGCGAGTTGTATGCTATGGAGAAGTTCCATGATTACAAAATGGTTGATAACCGTTCCGTACTGGACCAGGCCCATGAGATACAATGCATCGCTAAGGAGCTGGAGCTCCTGAAGTGTGAGTTACTGGACAAGTTTGTCGCGGGTTGCATTATTGCAAAACTCCCTCCTGGATGGAGGAACTTTGCTACTTCTCTCAAGCACTTGAGACGTGAATTCTCTGTTGAGGATGTCATCGGTCATCTAAGTGTTGAGCTGAACTCGAGAGCAAAGGACTCACACGTGAAAGGGGCAGAGGATTCTTCTAGCGCCAATGTGGTGCAGAAGAACTTCCACAAGTTCAAGGGAAAGAACTCTGTCCAGTAGAATACTACCTTTAAGAAGAAGGGTAAGAAGAAAGACAAAAACAGAGATGGCTGCTTTACTTGTGGTTCAGAGGAACATTGGGCAAACAAGTGCCCAAACAAGTACAAGAAGCCAGGACAGGACGCAAAGTCTGTCAATGTCACTCTAAGCAACAATGATGGGGCATCAGGGTATGGTAATCTGTTTACCGTACTTTCAGTTTGTGAGTCCACCGATTGGTGGGTTGACACTGGGGCCAATATTCATGTGTGTGCAGATGTGTCTTTGTTTTCTTGTTACCAGGTCGCACGAGGTTATTCTGTCCTGATGGGGAACGGCTCGCATGCTTCTGCTCATGGTGTTGGCACGGTAGATCTGAAGTTTACTTCGGGAAAGATCGTGTAACATGTCCCCGCCATCAAGAAGAATCTCGTTAGTGGATCCCTTCTATGTAAAGAAGGGTTTAAGTTAGTATTTGAGTCTAACAAAGTAGTCATATCTCGGTATGGACTATTTGTTGGAAAAGGATATGATTGTGGTGGTTTGTGCCGCCTTTCCCTGGAGGATTTCTATAATAAAGTTGTGAAGCAAATTCATTCTAATGTGAACGTGTGAGGTTTGGCATTCACGTCTTTGTCACATAAATTTCGGTTGTATGACGCGGTTAGCTAAGATGAATCTAATCCCGAGTTTCACTTTAGCCAAAGGCTCTAAGTGCCATGCGTGTGTGCAAGCAAAGCAACCTTGTAAGCCTCACAAGCCTGCGAAGGAGAGACACCTAGCACCACTAGAGCTCATACATTCAGATCTCTGTGAGATGAATGGTGTGTTGACTAAAGGTGGAAAGAAATACTTCATGACTTTGATTGATGATTCCACTAGATTATGTTATGTGTATTTGTTAAATACAAAGGATGAGGCTCTACACTACTTTAAAATCTATAAGTTTGAAGTTGAGAACCAACTTGAGAAGAAAATAAAACGAGTCTGGTCTGATCATGGTGGAGAGTACTTTTCTAGTGAGTTCGATTTATTCTGTGCGGAACATGGTATTATTCATGAGAGGACGCCTCCCTATTCACCCCAGTCAAACGGGGTTGTCGAACGGAAAAACCGCACTCTAACAGATTTGGCTAACGCCATGTTAGATACATCGGGTTTATCCAAGGCATGGTGGGGGGAGGCAATATTGGCATCATGTCATGTCCTGAATAAAGTTCCCGCGAAGGATAATGAGACTACTTCCTATGAGCAATGGGAAAAGAAAAGAACTACACTCTCTTACTTGCGCACTTGGGGCTATTTGACGAAAGTCAATGTGCCGGTCCCCAAAAAGCGTAAGCTTGGTCCAAAGACTGTGGACTGTGTTAATTTGGGCTACGCTAAGAATAGCGTTGGCTATAGATTTCTAGTAGTGAAATCTGAGGTACCTGACCAGAAGGTCGGTACAATTATAAAGTCTAAGGATGCTACATTCTTTGAGGATATTTTCCCCATGAGAGATATGCAAAGCACTTCTAGACTGGAATCTGATGAGACTCCTGAACCTGCCATTCCGATGGAATATTATGAACACAAAAGTGATGAAAGTTCATCAGAGGATGACGAGGAAGCTCCTGTTAGGAGCAAGAGACAAAGGACTGCAAAGTTTTTTGGTGATGATTTCCTCGTGTACCTTGTGGATGATGACACTCCCAGTTCCATTTCAGAAGCTTATGCATCTCCAGATGGTGACTACTGGAAGGATGCGGTCCGTAGCGAGATGGATTCCATCATGGCTAACGGGACATGGGAGATCACTGATCATCCTTATGGTTGCCAAGCATTGGGGTGTAAGTCGGTGTTCAAGAGGAAGCTTAGGCCAGATGGTACTGTTGAGAAGTACAAGGCTAGGCTTGTGGCCAAGGGTTATACCCAAAAGGAAGAAGAGGATTTCTTCGACACTTACTCACCTGTGGCTAGGCTGACAACCATTTGAGTGTTACTCGCTTTGGCTGCCTCGCATGGTCTTCTCGTTCATCAGATGGATGTTAAGACGACTTTCCTTAATGGAGAGCTAGACGAGGAAATTTACATGCAACAACCAGATGGCTTTGTAGTAAATGGTCAGGAAAGAAAGGTGTGTAAGCTAGTGAAATCTTTGTATGTCCTGAAACAAGCGCCTAAGCAATGGCATGAGAAGTTTAATACAACTTTGACATCTGCTGGCTTTGCTGTTAACAAAGATGACAAATGTGTATTCTATTGCTATGGTGGGGGCAAAGGAGTTATACTGTGTCTGTATGTCGACGACATACTAATATTTGGGACCCACCTCAAGGTCATTGAGGAGTTCAAGGCTTTTCTATCTCATAACTTTGAGATGAAAGACCTGAGCGTGGCTGATGTTATCTTGGACATCAAGATACTGAGAAATACTGAGGGTGGAGTTATACTTTTGCAATCCCACTATGTTGAGAAAGTTTTGAGCCGTTTTGGATATTCGGATTGCAAACCTTCTGCAACACCATATGATCCTAGTGTGCGGATTTGAAAGTTCGAAGGCACGGCTATAGATCAATTGAGATATTCTCAAGTGGTTGGTTCACTCATGTACCTAGCTTGTGCTACTCGCCCTGACATCTCATTTGATGTGCGCAAACTGAGCCGGTTTGTTTCCAATCCGGGAGATGTGCACTGGCATGCTGTTGAGCGAGTGGTGCGCTATTTGCAAGGTACTGTGAACTACGGGATTCACTACTTTGGGCATCCGACGGTACTTGAGGGGTATAGTGATTCTAATAGGATATCTGATGCTGATGAGATGAAAGCCACAAGTGGATACGTCTTCACACTTGGTGGTGGTGCTGTTTCCTGGAAGTCTTGCAACCAGACGATCTTAACTAGATCGACTATGGAAGTAGAACTCACATCATTAGACACATCATGCGTCGAAGCAGAATGGCTTCAAGAGCTTTTGATGGATTTGCCGGTGGTTGATAAACCAGTCCCGGCTGTCTTCATGAACTGTGACAATCAAACTGTGATTGCCAAGGCTAAGAGTTCAAAGGACAATATGAAATCCACAAAGCACATAAGAAGAAGATTAAAATATGTCAGAAAATCAAGAAACTCTGGAGTAATAGCGTTGGATTATATCCAGACGGCTAAGAATCTGGTAGACCCTTTTACGAAAGGGCTATCACGGATTGTGATAGAAAATACATCGAGGGAGATGGGTATGAGACCCACGTAAGTTGCCATGGGGGTAACCCAACCTATGTGATCGCAGATCCCGTGAATTAGGACCTAGGAAAACAATCCAGCGGTCAACTAAGGAGAGTATCCTTAATTATCCCGTTGGAGATGCAATAATACTCTCAATTCTGTAAGGCAGGCTGACTTTTGCCTTAATGTGTTCCAAAGCTTATGTAAGCAAGATGCTAACCTACAGAGCATTCTTTGGAGAAACACACCTATGTGAGCCCGACTGCTGGTCATAGTCTATGAGATTGGGTGATCTCTAGGAAGCTCATGAGAAGGTACGGAGTATGACTAATAAGCTCCACCCATGGGGTTTAGCCTTCGGCAGCCACGTATTAGCTTATCATAGGCGAAACTTCTACACGCCAAACTGACAATTCGAGGCATAGTCCATTGTTCAGTTGTGAAGAAGTCTAATCCTATTGCTCTAGGTGGAAGTTCAACTTAACAGTCTCCACTAAAAATTCTGGTATATCAAACATTGTTTGGAACAGTTGACAAACTTATGTGCCTCGAGATCTGGTGGGGGATTGATGGATTATAAATGGGCTTAGGCCCATATAAGACAATAATCCCTAGTTAATCTCTAAGGCCCATGCATGTGTATGGCAAGTGGCGGGAAGTGTGAGAAGTTTAGTACCATACTGCTACAGTAAGAAGAGTGAGACCTCTTTATAAGAGCTGCTTTACCACTTTCTATTGGGAGCTTGGGAATAGGAGCTGTACACGCGCGCTCCTTGATACGTCCATTTTGCATCATGCTTTTATATCGATACTTATTGCATTATGGGCTGTTATTACACATTATGTCACAATACTTATGCCTATTCTCTCTTAATTTACAAGGTTTACATAAAGAGGGAGAATGCCGGCAGCTGGAATTCTGGGCTAGAAAAGAGCAAATATTAGAGACCTATTCTCCACAACTCCAAAAGTCCTGAAACTCCACGGAAGTTATTTTTGGAAATAATAAAAAATATTGAGCGAAGAAAATACCAGAGGGGGCCCACACCCTGGCCACGAGAGTGGGGGCGTGCCCTACCCCCTGGGCGCGCCCCCTGCCTCGTGGGCCCCCTGGTGGCCCTCCGGTGCCCATCTTCTGCTATATGAAGTCTTTCGTCCGAGAAAAAATCATAAGCAAGCTTTCGGGACGAGACTCCGCCGCCACAAGGCGGAACCTTGGCGGAACCAATCTAGGGCTCTGGCGGAGCTGTTCTGCCGGGGACACTTCCCTCCGGGAGGGGGAAATCATCGCCATCGTCATCACCAACGCTCCTCTCATCGGGAGGGGGCCAATCTCCATCAACATCTTCACCAGCACCATCTCCTCTAAAACCCTAGTTCATCTCTTGTATCCAATCTTGTCTCTAAGTCTGAGATTGGTACCTGTAGGTTGCTAGTAGTGTTGATTACTCCTTGTAGTTGATGCTAGTTGGTTTATTTGGTGGAAGATCATATGTTCAGATCCATTATGCATATTAATACCCCTCTGATTATGAACATGAATATGCTTTGTGAGTAGTTACGTTTGTTCCTGAGGACATGGGAGAAGTCTTGCTATTAGTAGTCATGTGAATTTGGTATTCGTTCGATATTTTGATGAGATGTATGTTGTCTCTCCTCTAGTGGTGTTATGTGAACGTCGACTACATGACACTTCACCATTGTTTGGGCCTAGAGGAAGGCATTGGGAAGTAATAAGTAGATGATGGGTTGCTAGAGTGACAGAAGCTTAAACCCTAGTTTATGCGTTGCTTCGTAAGGGGCTGATTTGGATCCATATGTTTCATGCTATGGTTAGGTTTACCTTAATACTTCTTTTGTAGTTGCGGATGCTTGCAATAGGAGTTAATCATAAGTGGGATGCTTGTCCAAGTAAGGACAGCACCCAAGCACCGGTCCACCCACATATCAAATTATCAAAGTACCGAACGCGAATCATATGAACGTGATGAAAACTAGCTTGACGATAATTCCCATGTGTCCTCGGGAGCGCTTTTCTCTATATAAGAGTTTGTCCAGGCTTGTCCTTTGCTACAAAAAGGATTGGGCCATCTTGCTGCACTTTATTTACTTTGTTACTTGTTACCCGTTACAAATTACCTTATCACAAAACTATCTGTTACCTATAATTTCAGTGCTTGCAGAGAATACCTTGCTGAAAACCGCTTATCATTTCCTTCTGCTCCTCGTTGGGTTCGACACTCTTACTTATCGAAAGGACTACGATAGATCCCCTATACTTGTGGGTCATCAAGACTCTTTTCTGGCGCCGTTGCCGGGGAGTGAAGCGCCTTTGGTAGGTGGAATTTGGTAAGGAAAAATTTATATAGTGTGCTGAAATTTACTGTCACTTGTTACTATGGAAAGTAATCCTTTGAGGGGCTTGTTCGGGGTATCTTCACCTCGACCAGTAGAGCAAAGAGTTGCTCCTCAACCTACTGAACCTACTGAAAATGAAAATGTTTACTTTGAAATTCCTTCGGGTATGATAGAGAAACTGCTAGCTAATCCTTTTGCAGGAGATGGAACATTGCATCCCGATTTACACTTAATCTATGTGGATGAAGTTTGTGGATTATTTAAGCTTGCAGGTATGCCCGATGATGTTATCAAGAAGAAGGTCTTCCCTTTATCTTTGAAGGGAGATGCATTGACATGGTATAGGCTATGTGATGATATGGGATCATGGGACTACAAGCGATTGAAATTGGAATTTCATCAGAAGTTTTATCCTATGCATCTTGTTCATCGTGATCGTAATTATATATATAATTTTTGGCCTCGCGAAGGAGAAAGCATCGCTCAAGCTTGGGGGAGGCTTAAGTCAATGTTATATTCATGCCCCAATCATGAGCTCTCAAGAGAAATGATTATTCAAAAATTTTATGCTCGGCTTTCTGACAACAATCGCTCCATGCTCGATACTTCTTGTACTGGTTCTTTTATGATGAAGACTATTGAATTCAAATGGGATTTATTGGAAAGAATTAAACGCAACTATGAAGATTGGGACCTCGGCGAAGGTAAGGAGCCAGGTATAACACCTAAGTTTGATTGTGTTAAATCTTTTGTGGATACCAATGTTTTCCATAAATTTAGCACTAAATATGGACTTGACTCTGAGATAGTAGCTTCTTTTTGTGAATCTTTTGCTACTCATGTTGATCTCCCTAAGGAGAAGTGGTTTAAATATAATCCTCCCGTTGAAGTAAAAGTAGTTGCACCTATTAAAGTTGAAGAAAAGACTATCACTTATAATGATCCCGTTGTTCCTACTGCTTATGTTGAGAAACCACCTTTCCCTGTTAGGATAAAGGATCATGCTAAAGCTTCAACTCTGGTTCGTAAAAGTAATATTAGAACTTATACACCTCCTGAGCAAGTTAAAGTTGAACCTAATATTGATATTGTTAAATATCTCTTGGCTGATAATATTGATGGGCATGTTATTTACTTCTGTGATGAGACTGCTAGAATTGCTAAACCTGGTGCTAAAGATAAACATAGACCTGTGGTAGGCATGCATGTTATTTCTGTTAAAATATGAGATCATTGTTATCATGGCTTGTGTGATATGGGTGCTAGTGCTAGTGCAATACCTATTTCCTTATACAAAGAAATTATGCATGATATTGCACCAGCTGAGATAGAAGATATTGATGTTACCATTAAGCTTGCTAATAGAGATACTATTTCACCAATTGGGATTGTTAGAGATGTTGAAGTCTTGTGTGGGAAGGTTAAATATCCTGTTGATTTTCTTGTTCTTGGTTCCCCACAAGATAGCTTTTGTCCCATTATATTGGTAGACCCTTCTTGAACACTGTTAATGCTAAGATAGACTGCGAAAAGTATGTTGTTACTATTGGCTTGGATGATATGTCTCATGAGTTTAATTTCTCTAAATTTCGTAGACAACCTCGTGATGAGGAATTGCCTAGTAAAGATGAAATTATTGGTCTTGCTTCTATTGCCGTACCTCCTAGTGATCCTTTAGAACAATATTTGCTAGACCATGAAAATGATATGTTTATGTATGAAAGAAGGGAAACAGATGAAGTATTCTTTAAACAAGGACCTATTCTGAAACACAACTTGCCTGTTGAAATCCTAGGGGATCCTCCTCCACCCAAGGGTGATCCCGTGTTTGAACTTAAACCATTACCTGATACTCTTAAATATGTTTATCTAGATGAAAAGAAGATATATCCTGTTATTATTAGTGCTAACCTTTCAGAGCATGAGGAAGAGAAATTATTGAAAACTCTGAAGAAGCACTGTGCTGCTATTGGATATACTCTTGATGATCTTAAGGGCATTAGTCCCACTCTATGTCAACACAAAATAAATTTGGAGAAAGACGCCAAACCAGTTATTGATCACCGACGACGGTTGAATCCTAAGATGAAAGAAGTGGTAAGAAAGGAAATACTAAAGCTCCTTGAGGCAGGTATAATTTATCCCGTTGCTGATAGTCAGTGGGTAAGTCCTATCCATTGTATCCCTAAGAAGGGAGGTATTACTGTCGTTCCTAATGATAAAGATGAATTGATCCCGCAAAGAATTATTACAGGTTATAGGATGGTAATTGATTTCCGCAAATTAAATAAGGCTACTAAAAAAGATCATTACCCCTTACCTTTTATTGACCAAATGCTAGAAAGATTATCCAAACATACACATTTTTGCTTTCTAGATGGTTACTCTGGTTTCTCTCAAATACCTGTGTCAGCTGATGATCAAGCAAAGACCACTTTTACTTGCCCTTTCGATACTTTTGGCTATAGACGTATGCCTTTTGGTTTATGTAATGCACCTGCAACCTTTCAAAGATGCATGATGGCTATATTTTCTGAATTTTTTGAAAAGATATGTGAGGTTTTCATGGACGATTTCTCCGTTTATGGATCCTCTTTTGATGATTGCTTGAGCAACCTTGATCGAGTTTTGCGAAGATGTGAAGAAACTAATCTTGTCTTGAATTGGGAGAAGTGCCACTTTATGGTTAATGAAGGCATTTGGGGCATAAAATTTCTGAAAGAGGTATTGAAGTTGATAAAGCTAAAGTTGATGCTATTGAAAAGATGTCGTGTCCTAAGGACATCAAAGGTATAAGAAGTTTCCTTGGTCATGCTGGTTTTTATAGGAGGTTCATTACGGACTTCTCAAAAATTTCTCGGCCTGTGACTAATCTCTTACAAAAAGATATACCTTTCGTTTTTTATGATGATTGTGTAGAAGCATTTGAAATACTTAAGAAAGCATTAATCTCTGCACCTATCGTTCAGCCACCTGATTGGAATTTACCTTTTGAAATTATGTGTGATGCTAGCGATTATGCTGTAGGTGCTGTTCTAGGGCAAAGAGTTGATAAGAAATTAAATGTTATCCAATATGCTAGTAAAACTCTAGACAATGCCCAGAGAAATTATGCCACTACTGAAAAAGAATTCTTAGCAGTTGTATTTGCTTGTGATAAGTTCAGACCTTATATTGTTGATTCTAAAGTAACTATTCACACTGATCATGCTGCTATTAAATATCTTATGGAAAAGAAAGATGCTAAACCTAGACTTATTAGATGGGTTCTCTTGCTACAAGAATTTGATTTACATATTATTGATAGAAAGGGAGCTGAGAACCCCGTTGCAGATAACTTGTCTAGGTTAGAAACTGTTCTTGATGACCCACTACCTATTGATGATAGCTTTCCTGATGAACAATTAAATGTCATAAATGCTTCTCGTACTGCTCCATGGTATGCTGATTATGCTAATTACATTGTTGCTAAATTTATACCACCTAGTTTCACATACCAGCAAAAGAAAAAGTTTTTCTATGATTTAAGACATTACTTCTGGGATGACCCACATCTTTATAAAGAAGGAGTAGATGGTGTTATTAGACATTGTGTACCTGAGCATGAACAGGAACAGATCCTACGCAAGTGTCACTCTGAGGCTTATGGAGGACATCACGCTGGAGATAGAACTGCACATAAGGTATTGCAATCCGGTTTTTATTGGCCTACTCTCTTCAAGGATGCCCGTAAGTTTGTCTTATCTTGTGATGAATGTCAAAGAATTGGTAATATTAGTAGACGTCAAGAAATGCCTATGAATTATTCACTTGTTATTGAACCATTTGATGTTTGGGGCTTTGATTATATGGGACCGTTTCCTTCCTCTAATGGGTATACACATATTTTAGTTGCTGTTGATTACGTTACTAAGTGGGTAGAAGCTATTCCAACTAGTAGTGCTGATCATAACACTTCTATTAAGATGCTTAAAGAAGTTATTTTTCCGAGGTTTGGAGTCCCTAGATATTTAATGACTGATGGTGGTTCACATTTTATTCATGGTGCTTTCCGTAAAATGCTTGCTAAGTATGATGTTAATCATAGAATTGCATCTCCTTATCACCCACAGTCTAGTGGTCAAGTAGAATTGAGTAATAGAGAGCTCAAATTAATTTTGCAAAAGACTGTTAATAGATCTAGAAAGAATTGGTCCAAGAAACTTGATGATGCATTATGGGCCTATAGAACTGCATATAAAAATCCTATGGGTATGTCTCCGTATAAAATGGTTTATGGAAAAGCATGTCACTTACCTCTCGAACTAGAACATAAGGCATATTGGGCTATTAAAGAGCTCAGTTATGATTTAAACTTGGCGGTGAGAAGAGGCTATTTGACATTAGCTCACTTGATGGATGGAGAACCCAAGCCTATGAGAATGCCAAGTTGTTTAAAGAAAAAGTTAAAAGATGGCATGACAAAAGGATACAAAAGCGTGAGTTTAATGTAGGTGATTATGTATTGCTATACAACTCTCGTTTAAGATTTTTTGCAGGAAAACTTCTCTCCAAATGGGAAGGTCCTTACGTTATCGAGGAAGTCTATCGTTCTGGTGCCATAAAAATCAACAACTTCGAAGGCACAAATCCAAAGGTGGTGAATGGTCAAAGAATCAAACATTATATCTCAGATAATCCTATAAATTTGGAACTAATGTTATTGAAACCGTAACACCGGAGGAATACATAAGAGAAACTTTCCAGAACGTTTCAGACTCTGAAAAGGAATAGGTATGTGGTACGGTAAGTAAATCGACTCCAAAACAGTTCTAATGGCAAATTTTCTCCGTTTTGGAATATTTAGAAAAATAGGAAAATAAGAAGCAGTCCGGGTAGGACACGAGGCTTCCATGAGGGTGGGAGGCTCGCCCTACCCCCTGGGCGCGCCCCCCTGCCTCGTGGGCACCTCGTGCGCTCTCCGGACTCCGTTTCTTGCACGATACCTCTTTCGGTCGATAAAAATTCATTATATAATCTCCCGATGGTTTTGACTCCTGTATCACGCAAATATCCTCTGTTTTCGTTTCGAGCTGTTTTTCTGACAGATCTATATCACCATGACGTCACCAAGCACCCCCAAGGACAAGTTCTTCGAGAAGGTCATCAACCCCTACCTCGCGGAAGTGTTGCAACCCCTCAAACCACTGAGATGCGTGATGGGTTGTTGCACATCCGCGATGTTGAGGGACCAAGGAGGACAGGAAGCGTGGAGACGAGGCTCGAAGCAATGGAGCAACAAGTTTTCAAGTGCCAGGGGATGGTGGAACGCGAACTCAACGCCAACCACATGATGATCGCGGAGTTCACCAACAACCACAAGCTGGATGCCAAGAACATTGGGGAGACCATCTTCAAGCTTCACAAGAAGATCGAGCACCTCCAAGCCCAAATCTATGACCTGCAAAACCAAAACTGTGAGTATGAATATAGATTCAAGAGGATGAGTTTGGCTGCAAATTTGAGGATCCCGGAGACTCGATCATCCTTCTACGATGGTGAGCCTATGACTTGGAAGATGGACGACAAGCCCACATCATCAACAACTCCACCACCCTCTTCACCGGCAAAGGGGATCTAATCACATGGGTATGGGCACTCCCCTTGGCAACTGCCAAGCTTGGGGGAGTTTCCCCAATATCGTATCACCATCACACTCCTATCTTTACCGTTTTTCTTAGTTCGGTCCTTTTGGTAATATCTTGATCTAGTAGAATAAAAGTTTTTGGTATGATCTAGTTTTGAGTTTTGCTTTATGATCCTTCTATGTAATCGAGACCGTGAGCTATATAATAAAGATTAGTGTTGAGTCAAGGGCTTGATTATCTTGCTATGATCTTGAGGGAATAAAAGAAAGAAAGAAAAGAAATAAAAAGTTATCATATTGATCTTATGGAGAGTAATGACTTCACATATAAGGAGTATGATGATTAAAAATTGTTGAGAGTTGACAAACATAGTTTTGGTCATCGTTTCAATTAATAGGAAGTAATAAAGAAAGAGAGGTTTCACATATAAATATACTATCTTGGACATCTTTTATGATTGTGAGCACTCATTAAAGTATGACATGCTAAAGAGTTGATGTTGGACAAGGAAGACAACGTAATGGGTCATATTTTATTATATGTGAAATAAAGTATATTGTAATGGATCATCCAACATGATTGAGCTTGCCTTTCTCCCTCATGCTAGCCAATTCTTTGCACCAAGTAGAGATACTACTTGTGCTTCCAAACACCCTTAAACCCAGTTTTGCCATGAGAGTCCACCATATCTACCTATGGATTGAGTAAGATCCTTCAAGTAAGTTCTCATTGGTGCAAGCAATAAAAATTGCTCTCTAAATATGTATGACTTATTAGTGTGGGAGAAAATAAGCTTTATACGATCTTGTGATGTGGAAGAAATAAAAGCGACAGACTGCATAATAAAGGTCCATATCACAAGTGGCAATATAAAGTGACGTTCTTTCGCTTTAAGATTTTGTGCATCCAACCCTGAAAGCGCATGACAACCTCTGCTTCCCTCTGCGAAGGGCCTGTCTTTAACTTTTATCTTCTACCTTATGCAAGAGTCATGGTGATCTTCACCTTTCCTTTTTACATTTTATCCTTTGGCAAGCACACTGTGTTGGAAAGATCCTGATATATATATATCTAATTGGATGTAAGTTAGCATGAACTATTATTGTTGACATTACCCTTGAGGTAAAAGGTTGGGAGGCGAAACTATAAGCCCCTAGCTTTCTCTGTGTCCGACTAAAACTCCGTAACCACAAGTATTGCGTGGGTGTTAGCAATTGTGAAAGACTAGATGATAGTTGAGTATGTGGACTTGCTGAAAAGCTCTTACATAGACTCTTTCCGATGTTATGATAAATTGCCATTGCTTCAATGACTGAGGTTATAGTTTGTTAGTTCTCAATGAAGTTTCTGATTCATACTTGACATGGTGAATAGATTATTACTTGAGCATAAGAAATCATATGACAATATCCATATATGTTGCTGTTCTAAGAATGATCATGATGCCCTCATGTCCGTATTTTATTTTATCGACACCTCTATCTCTAAACATGTTGACATATTTATCGTTATCGGCTTCCACTTGAGGACAAGCGAGGTCTAAGCTTGGGGGAGTTGATACATCCATTTTGCATCATGCTTTTATATCGATATTTATTGCATTATGGGCTATTATTACACATTATGTCACAATACTTATGCCTATTCTCTCTTATTTTACAAGGTTTACATAAAGAGGGAGAATGCCGGCAGCTGGAATTCTGGGCTGGAAAAGGAGCAAATATTAGAGACCTATTCTGCACAACTCCAAAAGTCCTGAAACTCCACGGAAGTTATTTTTGGAAATAATAAAAAATACTGAGCAAAGAAAATACCATAGGGGGCCCACACCCTGGCCACGAGGGTGGGGGCGCGCCCTACCCCCTGGGTGCGCCCCCTGCCTCGTGGGCCCCCTTGTGGCCCACTGGTGCCCATCTTCTGCTATATGAAGTCTTTCGTCCGAGAAAAATCATAAGCAAGCTTTCGGGACGAGACTCCGCCGCCACGAGGCGGAACCTTGGCGGAACCAATCTAGGGCTCTGGCGGAGCTGTTCTGCCGGGGAAACTTCCCTCCGGGAGGGGGAAATTATCACCAACACTCCTCTCATTGGGAGGGGCCCAATCTCCATCAACATCTTCACCAGCACCATCTCCTCTAAAACCCTAGTTCATCTCTTGTATCCAGTCCTTGCCTCTAAGTCCGAGATTGGTACCTGTAGGTTGCTAGTAGTGTTGATTACTCCTTGTAGTTGATGCTAGTTGGTTTACTTGGTGGAAGATCATATGTTCAGATCCATTATGCATATTAATACCCCTCTGATTATGAACATGAATATGCTTTGTGAGTAGTTACATTTGTTCCTGAGGACATGGGAGAAGTCTTGCTATTAGTAGTCATGTGAATTTGGTATTCGTTCGATATTTTGATGAGATGTATGTTGTCCCTCCTCTAGTGGTGTTATGTGAACGTCGACTACATGACACTTCACCATTGTTTGGGCCTAGAGGAAGGCATTGGGAAGTAATAAGTGGATGATGGGTTGCTAGAGTAACAGAAGCTTAAACCCTAGTTTATGCGTTGCTTCTGGCTGATTTGGATCCATATGTTTCATGCTATGGTTAGGTTTACCTTAATACTTCTTTTGTAGTTGCGGATGCTTGCAATAGGAGTTAATCATAAGTGGGATGTTTGTCCAAGTAAGGACAGCACCCAAGCACCGGTCCACCCACATATCAAATTATCAAAGTACCGAACGCGAATCATATGAACGTGATGAAAACTAGCTTGACGATAATTCCCATGTGTCCTCGGGAGCGCTTTTCTCTATATAAGAAATTGTCCAAGCTTGTCCTTTGCTACAAAAAGGATTGGGCCATCTTGCTGCACTTTATTTACTTTTGTTACTTGTTACCCGTTACAAATTACCTTATCACAAAACTATCTGTTACCTATAATTTCAGTGCTTGCAGAGAATACCTTGCTGAAAACTGCTTATCATTCTCTTCTGCTCCTTGTTGGTTCGACACTCTTACTTATGGAAAGGACTACGATAGATCCCCTATACTTGTGGGTCACCACTCCTCCTCCGCCGCCGCCAGCCTCGCCTCGTCACGACGCGCGCGCGCGCCGCGGGTTGCGGGAATGAGCCGAGCCGAAGCTTATTTTTGCCGCTCAGGAATGGTTAATTAATTGTTAATTAATTAACGAGTCTCTTACGGAAGCGCCAATCTCCCAGATGTTGGACCGTGGGCTGTTCGCGGACTCGGTCGGGGGCCTGGCCTAGGCCCATCTACCTGACGGCCTATATAAGAAGGCGCTGGCCAGTGGAGTGAACCCTAACTCAGTTCACTCACTCCCTCTCGCACAACCCTAGCCGTCATCTACTGTTCCTTTCTCTGTGCTGCTTTCGGCGATCCCATCCCGATGACCGCGTGCACGGTTGGTCGGGAGAGCAGGTGCCTCTGGAACCCTGTCGTTCGAGATCCTGCCCGGGAGAACGGCAATAAGGTTTTTGGGGAGCGTCTCGACGCAACTGCTCCCGATCCGTCCCCGTCTTCGTCCGCCTCTGCTTCCACTACTTCCTCTACATCGACTCCATGGTTGACGACGAAGACGCCAAGAAGAAGACCTCGGCCGATGCCGAGGCTGCTGCTGCCGCCGCCGCATTGGCCTGGCCAACCGGAGGGTATGACTCATTCATCCCCTATTTGCTCGTTCATGTGCTGGCCGTATATAATGTTGTTCATAGATTTTCAGTTCTATATACTGTACGTGCGCACATGCTTAGTTATCGGTATGAGATGCATACCGTATTTGCGATGCTTACTGTTTACTCGTGGATTATATTAATCGGAAAAGTGCCAATATTTCCAACATTAGGATCTCTTCCTCTGTAGTGACAGGTGCAATTCCAATCCTAGCCCCACCCCCGCGACGAACTACCAACGGCCTTACAACGGTGTCGTCAAGCACTGCAATGTCATGGTGGCGGTGAAGGAAATATGCCCTAGAGGCAATAATAAAGTTATTATTTATTTCCTTATATCATGATAAATGTTTATTGTTCATGCTAGAATTGTATTAACCGGAAACATAATACATGTGTGAATACATAGACAAACAGAGTGTCACTAGTATGCCTCTACTTGACTAGCTCGTTGAATCAAAGATGGTTATGTTTCCTAGCCATAGACATGAGTTGTCATTTGATTAACGGGATCACATCATTAGGAGAATGATGTGATTGACTTGACCCATTCCGTTAGCTTAGCACTCGATCGTTTAGTATGTTGCTATTGCTTTCTTCATGACTTATACATGTTCCTATGACTATGAGATTATGCAACTCCCGTTTACCGGAGGAACACTTTGTGTGCTACCAAACGTCACAACGTAACTGGGTGATTATAAAGGTGCTCTACAGGTGTCTCCAAAGGTACTTGTTGGGTTGGCGTATTTCGAGATTAGGATTTGTCACTCCGATTGTCGGAGAGGTATCTCTGGGCCCACTCAGTAATACACATCACTATAAGCCTTGCAAGCATTGTGACTAATGAGTTAGTTGCGGGATGATGTATTACGGAACGAGTAAAGAGACTTGCCGGTAACGAGATTGAACTAGGTATAGAGATACCGACGATCGAATCTCGGGCAAGTAACATACCGATGACAAAGGGAACAACGTATGTTGTTATGCGGTCTGACCGATAAAGATCTTCGTAGAATATGTGGGAACCAATATGAGCATCCAGGTTCCGCTATTGGTTATTGACCGGAGAGGTGTCTCGGTCATGTCTACATAGTTCTCGAACCCGTAGGGTCCGCACGCTTAACGTTACGATGACAATTATATTATGAGTTTATATGTTTTGATGTACCGAAGGTTGTTCGGAGTCCCGGATGTGATCACGGACATGACGAGGAGTCTCGAAATGGTCGAGACATAAAGATTGATATACTGGAAGCCTATGTTTGGACATCGGAAGTGCTCCGGGTGAAATCGGGATTTTTCCGGAGTACCGGGAGGTTACCGGAACCCCCCAGTAACTTAATGGGCCTTATTGGGCCTAGGTGGAAGAGAGGAGAGGAGGCCAGGGCAGGGCCGCGCGCCCCTTCCCCCCCCAGTCCGAATAGGACAAGGAGAGGGGGGCGGCGCCCCCCTTCCTTCCTCCCCTCCACCTCTTCCCCTTCTCTCCTAGTCCAACATGGAAAAGGGGGGAGTCCTACTCCCGGTAGGAGTAGGACTCCTCCCAGGCGCGCCTCTCCTCCTTGGCCGGCGGCCTCCCCCTTGCACCTTTATATACGGGGGCAGGGGGCACCTCTAGACACACAATTGATCAACGATCTTTTAGCCGTGTGCGGTGCCCCCCTCCACCATATTACACCTCGATAATATCGTAGCGGAGCTTAGGCGAAGCCCTGCGTCTGTAGAACATCATCATCGTCACCACGCCGTCGTGCTGACGAAACTCTCCCTCAACACTCGGCTGGATCGGAGTTCGAGGGACGTCATCGAGCTGAACGTGTGCTGAACTCGGAGGTGCCGTGCGTTCGGTACTTGATCGGTCGGATCGTGAAGACGTACGACTACATCAACCGCGTTGTGTTAACGCTTCCGCTATCGGTCTACGAGGGTACGTAGACAACACTCTCCCCTCTCGTTGCTATGCATCACCATGATCTTGCGTGTGCGTAGGAATTTTTTTGAAATTACTACGTTCCCCAACAGTGGCATCCGAGCCTGGTTTTATGTGTTGATGTTATGCACGAGTAGAACACAAGTGAGTTGTGGGCGATATAAGTCATACTGCTTACCAGCATGTCATACTTTGGTTCAGCGGTATTGTGAGATGAAGCGGCCCGGACCGACATTACGCGTACGCTTACGCGAGACTGGTTTCACCGTTGCGAGCACTCGTTGCTTAAAGGTGACTGGCGGGTGTCTGTCTCTCTCACTTTAGTTGAACCGAGTGTGGCTACGCCCGGTCCTTGCGAAGGTTAAAACAGCACCAACTTGACAAACTATCGTTGTGGTTTTGATGCGTAGGTAAGAACGGTTCTTGCTAAGCCCGTAGCAGCCACGTAAAACTTGCAACAACAAAGTAGAGGACGTCTAACTTGTTTTTGCAGGGCATGTTGTGATGTGATATGGTCAAGACATGATGCTATATTTTATTGTATGAGATGATCATGTTTTGTAACCGAGTTATCGGCAACTGGCAGGAGCCATATGGTTGTCGCTTTATTGTATGCAATGCAATCGCCATGTAATTGTTTTACTTTATCACTAAGCGGTAGCGATAGTCGTAAAAGCAATAGTTGGCGAGACGACAACGATGCTACGATGGAGATCAAGGTGTCGAGCCGGTGACGATGGTGATCATGACGGTGCTTCGGAGATGGAGATCACAAGCACAAGATGATGATGGCCATATCATATCACTATATTGATTGCATGTGATGTTTATCTTTTATGCATCTTATCTTGCTTTGATTGACGGTAGCATTATAAGATGATCTCTCACTAAAATTTCAAGATAAAAGTGTTCTCCCTGAGTATGCACCGTTGCCAAAGTTCGTCGTGCCCAGACACCACGTGATGATCGGGTGTGATAAGCTCTACGTCCATCTACAACGGGTGCAAGCCAGTTTTGCACACGCAGAATACTCAGGTTAAACTTGACGAGCCTAGCATATGCAGATATGGCCTCGGAACACGGAGACCGAAAGGTCGAGCGTGAATCATATAGTAGATATGATCAACATAGTGATGTTCACCATTGAAAACTACTCCATTTCACGTGATGATCGGTTATGGTTTAGTTGATTTGGATCACGTAATCACTTAGATGATTAGAGGGATGTCTATCTAAGTGGGAGTTCTTAAGTAATATGATTAATAGAACTTAAATTTATCATGAACTTAGTACCTGATAGTATCTTGCTTGTCTATGTTAATTGTAGATAGATGGCCCGTGCTGTTGTTCCGTTGAATTTTAATGCGTTCCTTGAGAAAGCAAAGTTGAAAGATGATGGTAGCAATTACACGGACTGGGTCCGTAACTTGAGGATTATCCTCATTGCTGCACAGAAGAATTACGTCCTGGAAGCACCGCTGGGTGCCAGGCCTCCTGCAAGAGCAACACCAGAAGTTATGAACGTCTGGCAGAGCAAAGCTGATGACTACTCGATAGTTCAGTGTGCCATGCTTTACGGCTTAGAACCGGGTCTTCAACGACGTTTTGAACGTCATGGAGCATATGAGATGTTCCAGGAGTTGAAGTTAATATTTCAAGCAAATGCCCGGATTGAGAGATATGAAGTCTCCAATAAGTTCTACAGCTGCAAGATGGAAGAGAATAGTTCTGTCAGTGAGCATATACTCAAAATGTCTGGGTATAATAATCACTTGATTCAACTGGGAGTTAATCTTCCGGATGATAGCGTCATTGACAGAATTCTTCAATCACTGCCACCAAGCTACAAGAGCTTCGTGATGAACTATAACATGCAAGGGATGAATAAGACAATTCCCGAGCTCTTCGCAATGCTAAAGGCAGCGGAGGTAGAAATCAAAAAGGAGCATCAAGTGTTGATGGTCAGTAAGACCACTAGTTTCAAGAAAAAGGGCAAAGGGAAGAAGAAGGGGAACTTCAAGAAGAACAGCAAGCAAGTTGCTGTTCAGGAGAAGAAACCCAAATCTGGACCTAAGCCTGAAACTGAGTGCTTTTACTGCAAGCAGACTGGTCACTGGAAGCGGAACTGCCCCAAGTATTTGGCGGATAAGAAGGATGGCAAGGTGAACAAAGGTATATGTGATATACATGTTATTGATGTGTACCTTACCAGAGCTCGCAGTAGCACCTGGGTATTTGATACTGGTTCTGTTGCTAATATTTGCAACTCGAAACAGGGACTACGGATTAAGCGAACACTGGCTAAGGACGAGGTGACGATGCGCGTGGGAAATGGTTCCAAAGTCGATGTGATCGCCGTCGGCACGCTACCTCTACATCTACCTTCGGGATTAGTATTAGACCTAAATAATTGTTATTTGGTGCCAGCGTTGAGCATGAACATTATATCTGGATCTTGTTTGATGCGAGACGGTTATTCATTTAAATCAGAGAATAATGGTTGTTCTATTTATATGAATAATATCTTTTATGGTCATGCACCCTTGAAGAGTGGTCTATTTTTAATGAATCTCGGTAGTAGTGACACACATATTCATAATGTCGAAGCCAAAAGATGCAGAGTTGATAATGATAGTGCAACTTATTTGTGGCACTGCCGTTTAGGTCATATCGGTGTAAAGCGCATGAAGAAACTCCATACTGATGGACTTTTGGAATCACTTGATTATGAATCACTTGGTACTTGCGAACCGTGTCTCATGGGCAAGATGACTAAAACACCGTTCTCCGGAACTATGGAGAGAGCAACTGATTTGTTGGAAATCATACATACAGATGTATGTGGTCCGATGAATATTGAGGCTCGTGGCGGATATCGTTATTTTCTCACCTTCACAGATGATTTGAGCAGATATGGGTATATCTACTTAATGAAACATAAGTCTGAAACATTTGAAAAGTTCAAAGAATTTCAGAGCGAAGTTGAAAATCATCGTAACAAGAAAATAAAGTTTCTACGATCAGATCGTGGAGGAGAATATTTGAGTTACGAGTTTGGCCTACATTTGAAACAATGCGGAATAGTTTCGCAACTCACGCCACCCGGAACACCACAGCGTAATGGTGTGTCCGAACGTCGTAATCGTACTTTACTAGATATGGTGCGATCTATGATGTCTCTTACTGATTTACCGCTATCGTTTTGGGGTTATGCTTTAGAGACGGCTGCATTCACTCTAAATAGGGCACCATCGAAATCCGTTGAGACGACGCCTTATGAACTATGGTTTGGCAAGAAACCAAAGTTGTCGTTTCTTAAAATTTGGGGTTGCGATGCTTATGTGAAGAAACTTCAACCTGATAAGCTCGAACCTAAATCGGAGAAATGTGTCTTCATAGGATACCCAAAGGAGACTGTTGGGTACACCTTCTATCACAGATCCGAAGGCAAGACATTCGTTGCTAAGAATGGATCCTTTCTAGAGAAGGAGTTTCTCTCGAAAGAAGTGAGTGGGAGGAAAGTAGAACTTGATGAGGTAACTGTACCTGCTCCCTTATTGGAAAGTAGATCATCACAGAAACCAGTTTCTGCGACACCTACACCAATTAGTGGGGAAGTTAATGATAATGATCATGAAACTTCAGATCAAGTTATTACTGAACCTCGTAGGTCAACCAGATTAAGATCCGCACCAGAGTGGTACGGTAATCCTGTTCTGGAGGTTATGTTACTAGACCATGACGAACCTACGAACTATGAAGAAGCGATGGTGAGCCCAGATTCCGCAAAATGGCTTGAGGCCATGAAATCCGAGATGGGATCCATGTATGAGAACAAAGTATGGACTTTGGTTGACTTGCCCGATGATCGGCAAGCCATTGAAAATAAATGGATCTTCAAGAAGAAGACTGACGCTGACGGTAATGTTACTGTCTATAAAGCTCGACTTGTTGCGAAAGGTTTTCGACAAGTTCAAGGGATTGACTACGATGAGACCTTCTCACCCGTAGCGATGCTTAAGTCTGTCCGAATCATGTTAGCAATTGCTGCATTTTATGATTATGAAATTTGGCAAATGGATGTAAAAACTGCATTCCTGAATGGATTTCTGGAAGAAGAGTTGTATATGATGCAACCGGAAGGTTTTATCGATCCAAAGGGAGCTAACAAAGTGTGCAAGCTCCAGCGATCCATTTATGGACTGGTGCAAGCCTCTCGGAGTTGGAATAAACGCTTTGATAGTGTGATCAAAGCATTTGGTTTTATACAGACTTTTGGAGAAGCCTGTATTTACAAGAAAGTGAGTGGGAGCTCAGTAGCATTTCTGATATTATATGTGGATGACATATTGCTGATTGGAAATGATATAGAATTTCTGGATAGCATAAAGGGATACTTGAATAAGAGTTTTTCAATGAAAGACCTCGGTGAAGCTGCATATATATTAGGCATCAAGATCTATAGAGATAGATCAAGACGCTTAATTGGACTTTCACAAAGCACATACCTTGACAAAGTTTTGAAGAAGTTCAAAATGGATCAAGCAAAGAAAGGGTTCTTGCCTGTACTACAAGGTGTGAGATTGAGTAAGACTCAATGCCCGACCACTGCAGAAGATAGAGAGAAGATGAAAGATGTTCCCTATGCTTCAGCCATAGGCTCTATCATGTATGCAATGCTGTGTACCAGACCTGATGTGTGCCTTGCTATAAGTTTAGCAGGGAGGTACCAAAGTAATCCAGGAGTGGATCACTGGACAGCGGTCAAGAACATCCTGAAATACCTGAAAAGGACTAAGGATATGTTTCTCGTTTATGGAGGTGACAAAGAGCTCATCGTAAATGGTTACGTTGATGCAAGCTTTGACACTGATCCGGACGATTCTAAATCGCAAACCGGATACGTATTTACATTGAACGGTGGAGCTGTCAGTTGGTGCAGTTCTAAGCAAAGTGTCGTGGCGGGATCTACGTGTGAAGCGGAGTACATAGCTGCTTCGGAAGCAGCAAATGAAGGAGTCTGGATGAAGGAGTTCATATCCGATCTAGGTGTCATACCTAGTGCATCGGGACCAATGAAAATCTTTTGTGACAATACTGGTGCAATTGCCTTGGCAAAGGAATCCAGATTTCACAAGAGAACCAAGCACATCAAAAGACGCTTCAATTCCATCCGGGATTTAGTCCAGGTGGGAGACATAGAAATTTGCAAGATACATACGGATCTGAATGTTGCAGACCCGTTGACTAAGCCTCTTCCACGAGCAAAACATGATCAGCACCAAGACTCCATGGGTGTAAGAATCATTACTGTGTAATCTAGATTATTGACTCTAGTGCAAGTGGGAGACTGAAGGAAATATGCCCTAGAGGCAATAATAAAGTTATTATTTATTTCCTTATATCATGATAAATGTTTATTATTCATGCTAGAATTGTATTAACCGGAAACATAATACATGTGTGAATACATAGACAAACAGAGTGTCACTAGTATGCCTCTACTTGACTAGCTCGTTGATCAAAGATGGTTATGTTTCCTAGCCATAGACATGAGTTGTCATTTGATTAACGGGATCACATCATTAGGAGAATGATGTGATTGACTTGACCCATTCCGTTAGCTTAGCACTCGATCGTTTAGTATGTTGCTATTGCTTTCTTCATGACTTATACATGTTCCTATGACTATGAGATTATGCAACTCCCGTTTACCGGAGGAACACTTTGTGTGCTACCAAACGTCACAACGTAACTGGGTGATTATAAAGGTGCTCTACAGGTGTCTCCAAAGGTACTTGTTGGGTTGGCGTATTTCGAGATTAGGATTTGTCACTCCGATTGTCGGAGAGGTATCTCTGGGCCCACTCAGTAATACACATCACTATAAGCCTTGCAAGCATTGTGACTAATGAGTTAGTTGCGGGATGATGTATTACGGAACGAGTAAAGAGACTTGCCGGTAACGAGATTGAACTAGGTATAGAGATACCGACGATCGAATCTCGGGCAAGTAACATACCGATGACAAAGGGAACAACGTATGTTGTTATGCGGTCTGACCGATAAAGATCTTCGTAGAATATGTGGGAACCAATATGAGCATCCAGGTTCCGCTATTGGTTATTGACCGGAGAGGTGTCTCGGTCATGTCTACATAGTTCTCGAACCCGTAGGGTCCGCACGCTTAACGTTACGATGACAGTTATATTATGAGTTTATATGTTTTGATGTACCGAAGGTTGTTCGGAGTCCCGGATGTGATCACGGACATGACGAGGAGTCTCGAAATGGTCGAGACATAAAGATTGATATATTGGAAGCCTATGTTTGGACATCGGAAGTGTTCCGGGTGAAATCGGGATTTTTCCGGAGTACCGGGAGGTTACCGGAACCCCCCGGTAACTTAATGGGCCTTATTGGGCCTAGGTGGAAGAGAGGAGAGGAGGCCAGGGCAGGGCCGCGCGCCCCTTCCCCCCCAGTCCGAATAGGACAAGGAGAGGGGGGCGCCGCCCCCCCTTCCTTCCTCCCCTCCACCTCTTCCCCCTCTCTCCTAGTCCAACATGGAAAAGGGGGGAGTCCTACTCCCGGTAGGAGTAGGACTCCTCCCAGGCGCGCCTCTCCTCCTTGGCCGGCGGCCTCCCCCTTGCACCTTTATATACGGGGGCAGGGGGCACCTCTAGACACACAATTGATCAACGATCTTTTAGCCGTGTGCGGTGCCCCCCTCCACCATATTACACCTCGATAATATCGTAGCGGAGCTTAGGCGAAGCCCTGCGTCGGTAGAACATCATCATCGTCACCACGCCGTCGTGCTGACGAAACTCTCCCTCAGCACTCGGCTGGATCGGAGTTCGAGGGACGTCATCAAGCTGAACGTGTGCTGAACTCGGAGGTGCCGTGCATTCGGTACTTGATCGGTCGGATCGTGAAGACGTACGACTACATCAACCGCGTTGTGTTAACGCTTCCGCTATCGGTCTACAAGGGTACGTAGACAACACTCTCCCCTCTCGTTGCTATGCATCACCATGATCTTGTGTGTTCGTAGGAATTTTTTTGAAATTACTACGTTCCCCAACAGGCGGTACCAACCAAAAGGCTTCAAAGAATAAATATTTTCTACAAAATTCTTATTCTTTAGAATTCATTCAAAATTACTGTAAACCAAAGGAGGCCTTATGCTCTGAAATGCGGTTACACTGGACATCCCTATGAAATCATGCATTCAGCGACTTTGGCAATGGACATTCGAGAAACGGATACTATCTGATCCGCAAAATGTTTCTTGGCTCTCTGCTGCAGTGCGGAAGGCACGAGATATCGAGACAATGAATCTTGAAAAACAGACAAATAAAAAGAAACTCATAAGCTTCCGAGGCTCTGAGCGAAACGAAAAAAGGGGGGGGCCTTTCCCTCTCCCTCTCCCTCTCCTTCCTTTCCCCCTCCGGTAAGAAAGGAAAAGGGGGGCGAATCCTACTAGGAGCGGAGTCCTAGTAGGACTCCCCCCCCATGGCGTACCCCTTGTGGCCGGCCTCCTCCTCCCCTTCTTTATATACGGGGGCAGGGGCACCCATAGCACATTAGTTGTTCTCTTAGCCGTGTGCGGCGCCCCCCTCCATAGTTTACTCCTCCGGTCATAGCCTCGTAGTGCTTAGGCGAAGCCCTGCGCGGATCACATCACCATCACCGTCGCCACGCCGCCGTGCTGACGAAACACTCCCTTGACCCTCTGCTGGATCAAGAGTTCGAGGGACGTCATCGAGCTGAACGTGTGCTGAACTCGGAGGTGCCGTACGTTCGGTACTTGATCGGTTCGATCGTGAAGACGTTCGACTACATCAACCGCGTTAACTTAACGCTTCCGCTTTCGGTCTACGAGGGTACGTGGACACACTCTCCCCCTCTCGTTGCTATGCATCTCCTAGTTAGATCTTGCGTGATCGTAGGATTTTTTTTTTTGAAATTGCATGCTACGTTCCCAACAGCGGGTACCCCCCAAATTGCGTCCACTCCTTCTCCAAGCCCCGTCCTCCAAACCTCCTCGCTTCTGCCCCATATCCGCCTTCAACCACCTCCCGAATTGCTGTTTTTCTCCCTTCTTGATTTTGATTGAACAATCCTTGTCACAGTGTCCAATTACCCCACAGTTGTAGTAGAAATCTAGTAGGTATTCGTACTCAAAACGGCACCAGCCTTTCTCATCCGTGTCCTCCTCCTTGCCCCCCACTGCCTCCTTCTTCTTCTGTGTGTCCGGCCCATCCTCTTCTTCATCCAGGGTAAAGCCACGCATGAGAGGTTTATCTAGCCGGATTCTGACCTTGATCCGCAGGAAGCGACCTATGGCATTTCCATCGGCCCCAGTATCTGACTCTACAAACCGACCAATGATATTACCAATTTCCTCTGCAGAATCCTCATTCATCATGCCCACTGGAAGGTTGTAGATCCCAACCCAGATCGGGATATCATTGAACGCGTAGTCCTCAAGGCGCTTGCTCGAAACGTAGTCTTCCACCACCACCAATTCCTTGTCAAACATCCATGGTCCGTCCTCCAGTGCTTTCCTTTTTCCCGAATCCTGGTGAAAGGTGAACAGGAACCGATTGATGCCAACCTCCTTGCAGACAATGAATCTTGAAAAAACAGACAAAAAAAAGAACTCGTAAGCTTCCGAGGCTCTGAGCGAAACGAAAAAACTGCCGTCCCGAAAGGCGATTGACGTAGCAAAACAGTGGATGTATGCTGCCCTTGAGAGGGCCGGAGAAAAATCGCTGCGAAATGAGACCACACGTTAGCTCCCGGCCAAACAGCTCCACCGGCAACGAGACGGCACAGAAGCATACGGCCAACGCATCACAGCGAGCAAGGAGACCGCACAGCCACAGCCAACAAAACACCGACGCCCCTCCGGAATCCGGACGTACGCTACGCCGCCACAGCCCACACCGGCCGGCGCCGCACGCACGCACAGCTTCCTCGACCTGACGTCGTCCACCAGTGCCTGATATACTACGAGAGAACCGAAAGCTACGCCGCGATAAAACTCCGCCACTCCTTGTGCCGCTGCGCAGCCAGTTGCTTGGGATACGGACACAAGCAGCATTGATGCCTTTGATGGGCTTGACGGGTGCGTGTGATCTTGCCTTGTTTGGAGCCATTCCGGGGCATGGTTAGGTCCACCTGACGTCCAAGTCTCCAACTACTATCACGCTAACTTTTTCTATGCGGCTAGCAAGACTTTCGGTCTCAATCAATCCTTGCATCGAAATTTTATTTAGCCTAGTAAGTAATTGGGGGAGAAGTAATTTCGTGTTTGATGAGATAAGTGATATAAATGCATTGCGAACTATTGATATATACTTGTTCGTCTCTCTCCATTCGTTCTGTTTTTTTTTTTTTGCGCGAAATAGTTCTGTTTTTTGGAGTAACTGACTGGAGTATGAATTCAATAGGAACCACAAAGAAGAGAAGGGGATGGCATGAACGTGCATTGAATCTAAATTTTCCCTGTGCGCCATTTTGTATGATATATTTTTTTGAATCCGGCTAACCCCTTTTCATTAATCATAAGTCGTGACGGAAATAACCATTATGTATTATATGATCAAGTCCATTGGATCTCAAGGATGCTTGCAGCTTAAGGGATGAGCGCAACTGAATTAGAACAATCATTATGTGGAAATTAAACCACCTACCAAGTAGTATATGTCCAAGCATATTCTGATGGTATCACCATTCATGGTGCAGATCTGTCAACATGCACGTCACATTCATAATCCAGACAAGGATTTAAGTCCGTCATAATCGCCTAATTATGATTCCATGCTACTATTGATTACACTGTAATTTAGACACAGATATCGATTGGAAAGCAACACATGGTGTTGTTTTCTCCACCGCCACCAAGAGGTCCAAAACCATGAGTTTTATGTGGCTTCAGAAGTGGTGACAATGATGTGATACTCCTACTGAAATATTTGGCTGGAAACTGTGGCAGAGATCAAGCAAAACAGTTTAGTACATAGCCATGAATTGGGACAAAAAATCAAGGAGTGCTGCCTGCCACTACACGATATTCAGGGTGGTTCACTGAATTCGTTTGCGAAAAGCAGCGAATCACTTAGCAACTTTATTAAATGTGCAATTGATAAGCCGGCTTCGTCTTGGCTTCGTCTTCACATCACTATGATTATATGGCATTATCTGCGACAATGCCGCATGGGTCACTTAACTAATAGGCATTGGTTATATACTTGTAGTTCGCTAAAAAAAAATCCTCATTTCATATGAAATGCGGGAACATAAGAAACATAGGATTAGAAAACCACATGAATTTGGATCAAATAGCGTTTAATGTCACAGAATAAAAAACAAAATAGTTATACAAAAAGGTTTGAGTGGGTGAAAATTCTCCTCAAAAATAGTGTGCAAAGTGATCCTAAATTCTTAAGGATCCAAATCCTCTACAAATCCTATGGAACTCCTTTAAAACCCAGGAGCCCATTGTGATTTGTGAGAACTGAGAGCACAAGTTTTGTGCATTCAGCTGAGCCTGCATCTCATATTGAGTTAAGGCATATGAATATTTCCAAGTTTGTGAAAAATAAAATCATGGATGCTGGGAATGACCTGCAAAACTCCATAAATGAAGATATAAAAATTATGCACCAGATAAAGTATACAAGAGAGTATTTCTTAGAATAATTTTTGCAAGGGCAGGGCGGCAACATTCTTGATTTTTTCTTCTTTTAGAATTGTTACAAAGATAACTCATCCACCGGAGAACTGAAGCTAAGTAGGAGTATAAATTTATTTTGAAACGTTGTTCCTCAGATATAAATAAACCGAGAGAACAAAAAGGGTCAGAAGGATGTAACGGAAAGCAGTGCAAACCATTGAAATGGAAGCAGGGAAGGGAACTGAGCAAGAATACTCTGCCATTATTTGCCAAATTTTCGTTTCTCCTGAGAGCTGAGACGAAGGCTGTTCATTTTTTCAGCCTCGGCCCTCTTAGACGATACACATACATATGACATGCCCAAATTGAAGGACAAAATCGTCATACCCACCTAATAACAATCCAATAATCCTAACCACATTATACACACATCTCTATAGTGACAGGCGCGGTTTCAATCCTGCCCTCCGCCGCCGCGCCCTCGGCGACGCCACCGCCGCGGTGACCTCGCCGTCCCACAGCCTTACAACGGTGCCGTCAAGCACCGCCGTGTCAAGGTGGCGGTACCAGCCCAAATCTCCCCGCCTCCTCACGGCCATCTCCCTCTTCTCCCAGCAGGGCACCGCCGTCGAGGCTGCCGACCTGATCCTCATCGACGCCGTCCGTCTCGGCTGTGTCTCGCTCTGGTCGTCGACGACGGGCACGCCGTCCTCGTCCTCGTCCCTGTCCGCGCATTTCCTGACGCCGTCCACTACCCCATCGTCAGCTCCGGCCCCGCCGTAGTATGCCGTGAACCGGACCTTGGACGGCGAGCTCGGCTCGCTAATCGGGGAGGACGGCTCCACCGGCACGGCGAGTGCGGGCCGTGGCTCGTCGGCGGCAGACGACGAAACGGCCTGCGGCTGCTGATTGTCGTCCAAGAGGGTGCTGCTGCGGGCGCCGGCGCCGGGTAGTTTGTTGGAGGAGCCGGCCGCGCGGATGCGCCAGAGGCCGACGGCGGCGGCGAGGGCCGCGACGAGCCAGGCGAAGAGCGAGGCGACGGTGTTGGCCGCCGCGGGGAGGGAGTAGAGGGGGAAGGCCATGGCGTCCGCCGGAACCACGTTGAGCAGCTCCATTTGCGGCGACGGCGACGGGGAGGTCTCTCGGCGGTTGTTCAAGATAGGAAGGAGGAGGTTTGGTTTTTGGGTTTGTTGTGAATGATGAGGATAGTGAGGAGGGTGGGCTTGGGAAGGAAGTGTATATATAGGTGGCGGAGTGGAATTGGTGGAATTTGCAGTTTAGTACTGAAAGCTTTTGTAATTTTATATAACCTCCTCAAATTATTTGTCTTAAATTTGTCCATATACGGATATATCTAGACATCCGTGTATATGACAAATCTCAGACAATCATTGATGGAATTTGCAGTTTAGTACTGAAAGCTTTTGTAATTTTATATAACCTCCTCAAATTATTTCTCTTAAATTTGTCTACATACAGATATATCTAGACATCCGTGTCTAGACAAATCTCAGACAAGCAATTCGAGATGAAGGGAGTATATGCTTAGTGGAGATGTAGGATTAGGTAAACAAGTGCATTGATACAAGATTTTCTATTTTACTTTTTGCAAAAATGATACATGTACATTGTGCTAGGCAGAACACAATCCACTAGCTACTGAAAATTATAGCCTTGAATCTTTAATTACTCAATCTTTCCGCTTCAAATTTTAAGCCGGAGAGGCATTTTTCGGCCACTTTCCGCTCTTATATTTCTTTAGGAGGGAGTATATCGTTTCCCAAAATAAAGAAATCATTGGGCCTGTAAACAAGAAACGAACTAAGCTACCTCAAGAAAAAAACATGTAAACTCGAGGTGCGTGCATGCAAAAGGGAAACGCTTCAGTTTAATGGGAGCTGTCAAACGTAATAATGCGGGGAAAGATGCCCGGAATTGGCATCAGTGGGGATCTGCTCGGGAGATGCCCGGAATCGAGCTCGGGAGATGCTGCAAGATATCCCATTTCCGCAGCCAGAGCCAGCGTCAGCATGCGTGCGCGCGGTTTGCAACCAGCGGTCGAGATGGCTCGTTGACGGAACCGGCTGCATGTGGGCCTGCCAGAGATATGGCACTACTACTTCGTGGCTCCTGTAGGTCGAGAGAGATATCGGTCGAGAATTATTTTCTTGTCGAAACGGCCGGTCGATAAATAGGCATCGTGATATGCGATGTGCCGCGTTCGTGCTCGAAGTTTTGGGAAACCGTTTCGCTCATCTTCGGTCCGTAACCACAATTTCTTCCGACTTCGGCGTACCGGCCGAGGGCTGCGTTGTGTTTGGTTTGAGAAAGGAAACCACCAGAGATATATCGTTTTTGGCATGACACGAGCATCTCGTGTGATCAACGTGCCGCCTCGGGTCTAAGAGCAACTCCAATGGGGCGATCCATTTTGTCCGCCTGCGTCCGTTTGAGTCGGCGCAAACAAGAGTGGATGCCCAACGCGCCGACCCAAACTCAAATCTCGTTCGCCTGGTGTCCGTGCCGATTCATTTTTGGTCCAAAATTGCACCTGAAATGCATCGGCGTGGACGCGACGCGGACGCGCCGCGCTTCTTCTTGGCGTCCGCCGCGGTCCCATTTGTAGGCCACCCAACTACCGCCCGTCGTTTAATTTATGACGACCACCGACAACAGGCCCACTAGTCGGCCAGTGGAAGCGTCCTTTTTTAACCATGCGTGCGGCGGGGGCCGGCCTCATCCACTTCCGTCACATCTGGCCCCCACCACCCCCTTGTGCTTCCTCGCCGGCGACCCAAACCCTAGCAAGCAATGGGCCTCTTCGGCAGCAGCAGCGGCAAGGGCAAGGGCACCCCCGGCGCCTCATCCTCCCGTGCTCCTCCTTCCCCTCCTCCTCCGGCGCCGACGCGTTTCCGCCCAGGTCGTCGGTGTCTGCACATCCCGGTGCACCAAGCGCAGTGGCACTGGGAGTATAGGCAGCCGTTGCCCTACCCCGATGTCACGCTGCCGCACCTGGATCCGCACCGGATCCTGGTGCCAGCAGCTCCGCGGACCCAGCAGACGCACGAGGAGGAGGTGCGCAGGCGCCGGACGCAGCTCACGCCGGAGCAGTGGCGGATGCCCGAGTACGCCGCCGACTCTCCCAACTAGGAAGCTTAGTTTGCCCTCGAACACGAGGAGCAATGGCGTGTAGGCGTCGACGCCATCCCGCCGTCGTTTCCACCGCCGCCCCCGCGGGTAGAGCCGAAGGAAATGGAGGCGGAGGCGGAGTACCAAGCCGCCCTCGAGGAGGCCCTGCAGCACGCGCTGGAGGCTAGCCGGCTCGAGGAGGACGCACACTGGGATGGGCTGGAGCAAGCCCTTGCCATGTCGGCGGCGGGGGACTCTGTCCACACCCCGCTTTTCGTCGGTTCGTCCCGCCGCCGCCGCCGCCGCCGCCTGTCGAGCCCAAGTCGGAGCCGGAGCCGACACGGAAGCGCTCCCCGCCTTCACCCACTTGGCCGGAGGAGGCCTACACGTGGACCGGCCAGTACCGCGAGTGGGTGAGCGTGCCTCTTGTCCACTACGCCGCGACGCCGGCGCAGGAGGCGACCCACCTTGAGCGCTGGAAGGCGCACTGGCTCACCCAGGAGGAGGCCGACGGCGAGCGGCAGATGCGCTACGAGCAGATGCTGCAACGCAACGCGGAGGCGCTGCGGCTTGAGGAGGAGGAGGAGCGCGCACGACGAGCCGCAATGCCGCTGCCCCAGCAGACGCCGGAGGAGGCTGTCCTGGCAGCGTACCAGGCGGCGTTCGGGTGGGCTGGCCCTGCTCCCGTCTTCATCGACCTCACCGGCGGCGATGGCGATGGCGACGTCAATGTCAAGGGCAAGGGTAAGGTCGACGACATCTAGGGCAGTGTGCGGGCGCAGACTTTTTTATGTTTTAATTAATGTTTAATTAGGTTTAAGTGGACTTTGGCCAGCGGTTGACCGGCCACTTAAGTTTAATTATGTTTATTTCTGCGAGCTGTTTTTTTTACGCTGGCACATTTGGGTCCGTCTCATGTTGGGCGGTCAAGCCGACCCATTTAAGGATACGGACGCGCACGTCTGTCTGGCCGACCCAAACGAACAAAAAAGACAAAACGCTATCTGTTTGGATCGCCCGGTTGGAGTTGCTCTAAACGTTCTATCCAATCGATCGCGGTTTGATCTAGAGCTAGGTGAATGGATCCTTCCGTTGATCGTCCTATTCCAAATGTTCGATGGATCACACCCGAGACCGCACGATTGGAGCTGCGGCCTTGTGGTTGTGGGTTTCTGTGTCTGCGATCCAGGTACGGGTACAGCAACAGCAGTCAGTCCATACCCCCGCACGGCAGGCCACACACTCCCCTGTGCGTGTGCGTGTCCCGCCGTGGCATTGGAGGCCAAATTATTTATTTTGACTTTTTTGAAAGTTGAGTGAGATTGACCCTAGTTTTTTAAAAATTCAGGGATCTGACACTTTTTCCTACTATCGTCGTAGTCATGGGTGGCAGGATTACACAGTGCATCGTTAATGCCAGTGACGGTAGGACTTAACTACGCCGTGACAATTATTTTAACGTGAAAAATACCTTACCGTCAGAGTTTTTGACGGTAGGCTGTGTTATCCTACCGTCAAAGTGTTTGGCGGTAGTATCTTTCATGCAGCCAAAACTAGGGTGTTGTTGGTCGCAAAAACAATTGACACCGAAGATTGATCTATTCAAATTATACATATGCATGTGTGCATGTGCTTGTGCCTGTCCCGCCGTGGTATTGGAGGCCAAATTTGTTATTTTGACCATTTTCTGAAAGTTGAGCGAGATCTGACCTTAATTTTAAAAAAGTTCAGGATTTGACATTTTCTTCTACCGCTGTAGTCATTGACGATAGGGTTACACAATCTATCATCAACGTCAGTGACGGTAGGATTTAACTGCGTCGTGATAACTATTTTGACGTGAAAAATACTTTATCGTCAGAGTTTTTGATGATAGGCTGTGTAACCCTACCACCAAAGTGCTTGACGGTATGGTCTTTCATGTAACAATAACTAGGATGTTTTTGAACATAAGTATAGATGCAAGCGCTCATACATACACGCATACACTCACCCCTATGAACGCACCACACACACCCTACCCCGTATGAGCATCCCCGAGAGACTGAGCCGGCATGTCATCTTGAAATTTACGAAGTCACCGTAGGCGCCTCGTCATCGACGGGAACGTCTCCTCCCATTGAAAGCGCATCGCCGGAAATTCTGAAATAAATCCAGTAATAATGCGAGCATCAGGACTTGAACCCTGATGGGCTGGGGATACCACTGTCCTTCTAACCATCCAACCACAGGTTAGTTCACCAAGAAACTAGGATGTTGTCAGTCGCAAAAACAATTGACACAGAACATTGATCTATTCAAATTATATGTATAAATAAAAAAAATCACATCAAACCAACTTGAAGCCAAAAAGGCGTTCACAATGTTTTTTTAACACATACAGACGCAAGCGCTCATATACACGCGCATACACTCATTCCTATGAACGCACACATGCACACCCTATCCCTATGAGCATCTCCGAAAGACTGGACCGGCATATCATCTTAAAATTTACGAAGTCGCCATATGCACCTCGTTCTCGACGGGAACGTCTCGTCCGAATAGGGTAGATTATTTACTGGAGCACTACAGCGCAGACTCTTTTGCAAGTTGGGCTGCTCCTGCCGCTGTGTGTTGTTCGCGGCTCCTGGCTGACCGCATGCACGTTGTGGAGAGCTGTCCACTAGACAGAGCACGAAGTGCGTAGGGAGAGCACAAAGTGTAATAAATTACAGCGGAACGCAAATGCAGAGTCTACCGCTAAGGACAACGGTGGTAGGGTAGAATGACCTACCTCCTTGGTGGTAGGGTGTTTTTCATGTTATAACGATGTGACGACGCATTTAAACCTTACCATCATAGACCGTGGTGGTAGGATGTGTTAGCCTATCATCGGAGTGGGTGACGGTAGGAAAATGGTCAGATCCTGTTTTTTTGACCGCATTAGACGTGTAGGCAGGGTCGTCGACGTTATGGATGGTAAGTTGTTGTCCATGCCCACACTGTCCTGCAGGGAGGCAACCAGTGCATTTTGGCAGCTCAATTTTTTTTTGCGAGAAAACTTTTGATCTATTCATCTTTAATCATGGTAGTACAACAAACATCAGAAATAATAAAAATCATATCCAGATCCATAGATCACCTAACGACGACTACAAGAACTGAAGCGAGTTGAAGACACGCCGATGTTATCGCCCCTCCCTCACCGGAATCGAGACAGTTAGAAAGTCATCGGGCTAAGGCCCATAGGACCAGCGCACCAGAACAACAACCGTCGCCGATGAAGAATAACATAGATCGAATCGCCCCTCCCTCACTGGAGTCGGGCACAACTTGTTGCAGTAGACAGTCGGGAAGTCGTCGTGCTAAGGCCCATAGGACCAGCGCACCAGAACAACAACCGCCGCCGATGAAGAATAACGTAGATCGAAAGGATCCAATCCGAAGACACACGAACGTAGAAGAACAACAACCAGATTCGAACAAATCCACCGAGGATAGATCCGCTGGAGACACACCTCCACACGCCCACCAACGATGCTAGACGCATCACCGGAACGCGGGCTAGGCGGAGAGACCTTTATTCCATCTTCAAGGAGACGCCGCCGTCTCGCCTTCCTGAGCAGGACGCAAATCCTAACAAAACTCAAAGAAACGACTAACAACGGAGCCCTCCTATCGGTGTCAAAACTGGCAGATCTCGAGTAGGGGGTCCCGAACTGTGCGTCTAAGGATCGAAGGTAACAGGAGACAGGGACACGATGTTTACCTAGGTTCGGGCCCTCTTAACGGAGGTAATACCCTACTTCCTGCTTGATTGACTTTGATGAATATAGGGTTACAAGAGTTGATCTACCTCGAGATCGTAGTGGCTAAACCCTAGATGTCTAGCATGTATGATTATGATCGCCTCTACGGACTAAACCCTCCAATTTATATAGACACCGGAGGGGGCTAGGGTTGTACAGAGTCGGTTTACAGAGAAAGTAATCTTCATATCCGAACGCCAAGCTTGCCATCCACACAAAGGAGAGTCCTGTCTGGACACGGGAGAAAGTCTTCTATCTTGTATCTTCATGGTCCATTAGTCCGGCCCATGTCACATAGCCCGGACGCCCGAGGACCCCATAATCCTGGACTCCCTCAGTAGCCCCTGAACGAGGCTTCAATGACGATGTGTCCGGCACGCAGATTGTCTTCGGCATTGCAAGGCGGGTTCCTACTCCGAATAATCCAAAGTAGCCTTCCAACATGAGAGCTGCATCCGGCTCCGTTTACCAGCTACAACCCTAAACCATAAGGACAAAATACTAAAAAACTAAGTCATGTCTATTGGCAGCTTTTTACGACCAGACGTTACGCTCGGCGTCATTATTATTTCGAACCGTTTTTAGCCTCTCGCTTCGCGTTTCGAGACACGGTCCACATTGACACGTCCTGTCCAAGCAGAGATCATGTCCCCTTATTACGGGATTCTCATCAATACGGGTTTGGATAACCCAACCGAGTTGTTTGCACGACCCCTTGGCAATAGACGAGTTTAAGGCTTGTGAGGAGGCGCTTGATATTCATTGCCTTTATAAAGGGATAAAGACCCATCTTTTTCCCCCACGCCTTCTTCTCCCTCTGCCCTTCCCATTCTCGAGCTCCAGCGCCCAAGTCTCGACCTCTCCCACAGCCACCAAGCACCCCAGCCATGTCCGGATCCGGCTCTCAAGGCAAATTGGTGGCCTCCACTGTCACTGAGGAGGACATTGCGGGGCTCCGGGAGGCGAGGTGCGAGGAGCGGATATCTTCCATAGAGCAAGAGCTCAAGGACGCCGCCTGCAGATGTAAGTCTGTCGAGGAGGATAACAAAGCCAAGGCATCTGAACTCGACAAGGCCCTGTAGGAGGCCAAAGAGGCGCAGTCCGAGTCTAGAGCGGCTCGGGAGGAGATCCAGCAAGCTGGGCAGATAGCGGCTGGTAAGCCCTTTCTTTTACAGGCTAAGTTTGGCGATCCAAAATATGCCTTGCTTAATCGACTATGGAGTTCTCCAGACGCGTTGTCGGACCTGCCGAAGAGTGCCACCGACGCTGCACAGTTCTTCCAAGCTCAGGAAGGACATGCTAAGGAGAAGCTGTTCTGGACACAATTCGCTGCACAAGGGCGCCCTGCGTTGCTAAACGACCAAATGGCGCAATGGGTCGAGCTTCACAAGATGTCCGGAGCTGCCATGAAGGACGTTGATGTCTACTACGCAACCTTCTCCTTGTAGACGTTGTTAGGCCTCCAAGTGCAGATGTTTGTAGGACAGTAGCAAATTTCCCTCAAGTGGATGACCTAAGGTTTATCAATCCGTGGGAGGCGTAGGATGAAGATGGTCTCTCTCAAGCAACCCTGCAACCAAATAACAAAGAGTCTCTTGTGTCCCCAACACACCCAATACAATGGTAGATTGTATAGGTGCACTAGTTCGGCGAAGAGATGGTGATACAAGTGCAATATGGATGGTAGATATAGGTTTTTGTAATCCAAAAATATAAAAACAGCAAGGTAACTAATGATAAAAGTGAGCACAAACGGTATTGCAATGCGTTTAAACAAGGCCTAGGGTTCATACTTTCACTAGTGCAAGTTCTCTCAACAATAATAACATAATTGGATCATATAACTATCCTTCAACATGCAACAAAGAGTCACTCCAAAGTCACTAATATCAGAGAACAAACGAAGAGATTATGGTAGGGTACGAAACCACCTCAAAGTTATCCTTTCTGATCGATCTATTCAAGAGTCCGTAGTAAAATAACATGAAGCTATTCTTTCCGTTCGATCTATCATAGAGTTCGTACTAGAATAACACCTTAAGACACAAATCAACCAAAACCCTAATGTCACCTAGATACTCCAATGTCACCTCAAGTATCTGTGGGTATGATTATACGATATGCATCACACAATCTCAGATTCATCTATTCAACCAACACAAAGAACTTCAAAGAGTGCCCCAAAGTTTCTACCAGAGAGTCAAGACGAAAACGTGTGCCAACCCCTATGCATAAGTTCACAAGGTCACTGAACCCGCAAGTTGATCACCAAAACATACATCAAGTGAATCACGTGAATATCCCATTGTCACGACAGATAAGCACGGCAAGACATACATCAAGTGTTCTCAAATCCTTAAAGACTCAATCCAATAAGATAACTTCAAAGGGAAAACTCAATCCATTACAAGAGAGTAGAGGGGGAGAAACATCATAAGATCCAACTATAATGGCAAAGCTCGCGATACATCAAGATCGTGCCAAATCAAGAACACGAGAGAGAGAGAGAGATCAAACACATAGCTACTGGTAGATACCCTCAGCCCCGAGGGTGAACTACTCCCTCCTCGTCATGGAGAGCATCGGGATGATGAAGATGGCCACCGGTGAGGGATCCCCCCCTCCGGCAGGGTGCCGGAACAGGGTCCCGATTGGTTTTTGGTGGCTACAGAGGCTTGCGGCGGCGGAACTCCCGATCTATTCTGCTCCCCGATGGTTTTAGGGTATATGGATATATATAGGCGAAAGAAGTCGGTCAGGGAGCCACGAGGGGCCCACGAGGGTGGGGGCGCGCCCAGGGGGGCAGGCGCGCCTCCCTGCCTCATGGCCACCTCGAAGCTTCCTTGACTTCAACTCCAAGTCTCCTGGATCACGTTCGTTCCAAAAATCACACTCCCGAAGGTTTCATTCCGTTTGGACTCCGTTTGATATTCCTTTTCTGCGGAACATTGAAACAAGGGAAAAAACAGAAACTGGCACCGGGCTCTGGGTTAATAGGTTAGTCCCAAAAATAATATAAAGTGTTTAGTAAAGCCCATAAACATCCAAAACAGATAATATAATAGCATGAATACTTCATAAATTATAGATACGTTGGAGACGTATCAGACGTCATAGTCCGGCTATGCCCAGCCGAACCCATTCCGAACAACTATTTTGGTTTGGTGCGGTGACTTGTCGATGCAGTGCCGTGAATCGATGCAATCAAGCGGTCAGTGTGCATAGAAGGTGCACGGATGGCCTTTGCCCGCGTCAAGATGTACTGGGCGAAGATGAAGGCCAGTGATGTTGCAGTTAAGGGCCCGCCCGGAGGCAAGGACCACCGCACGCCGGAGCGCTACTTAGACGACGTCCTAGAGGGCGCCCGCTTGATAGAGGGTCAGTGCTCGAAGGGCATTATGTTCGAATGAATGTACCTGAACTGCCTGGATGTTTTTTTATTATGTACTAAGGCCTCGCGATATATTTGTGCTATTATCTGAAAGTTCTACCCTCCTGTGCGGCCGTTTGTATTCCTGAGAGTTGTCCAGTCGTCGGCTTCAGCCCCCACGTACATAATACGGGGGTGTTCAGGATAGCACATGATCACACTTGACCCAACGTCTTGGTCCGTAAAGGAGGAGTCAGTGCGGCGAACCAGACAATCGGACTATAAGGCTTTACCACTCTCACTTAGCCGTAGGAGTTTGACGACGGGTCTACGAAGTAGCCCCTAGTATGTACGCGAATATCTGAATGCAGATGCGTTACAGATGTGACCGGAAAACAGTCCTTCGTGTAATACGGAAAAAATCGCTAAAGATTTTAATAAGTTGCCGAGTGGCTGACCAGCTCTCGCCGCATCATGACAGTCAGTTTTCGGCTTTCTCTACTGAGGTGCTTCACCGGACGAACCGGAAACACAATCGCAGTAGTTCTCCCTTTACTACCCTAGCCGATAAGATGGAACGTAAGGTAGCAAACACATGAGCCGGGCAACCCAACTATTGACCAAAGACATGATTCGGAGCTGGTGCATATAATGCCAAGCTCGGGACGCCGAAGTGTGCTATAAAGATGTTCGGGCTTTTGTTTGGCAACCCATATGTTGCCATATAGAGCCCCTGGCAATTTGTGCTGAGGTGTGTGTGTGAGACAACGGAAGAGACGAAACACAGTCTATGAATGAAAGCGATACTGAATAAGAATTATGTTCAATGGAATATGATAGATACGTCAAACATAATCTTACAGATTGTACCACAATCACCAAGGCCATTTTACATGCCGGGGGTCGAAGACTAAGGGGAAAAGCTCTATACATGTTTTTAAATAAAGGTTTTGGTCTACGAAATCATTTGGACCTCCTGCCGCACGTCTGCGCTGCTTTCGCCTTAGTGGGAGAGATTCCTTGAGAGGAGTGGTCTTCGATTATTTGTACGAAACCGGGCTCGGAGAGAGTCCTTGTAAGTCCATAGGATGAATAGGTTTTGATTCACCTGTGGTAAAAGATAAGAAATAATTAAAGAAGAGGGGAAGGCCATATAGGGTCGAACCGTACTATAGCCCTGTCCATATTGTGCCTCCGCTGATGCCCAAGGTATTTTGAGTGCATAATTATGCGCGCGCGGTACAAATTTCGCGGATGTTCGTGGCGATCGACGGAGGCGAAACTGCTAATCCAGTCCTGGAATTGCCGGCCTGCCATCATGTAGAATTGACCGGCCCTGTGTAATAAAGTCCGGCGGCTTAATAGCTGGTGAGGTGTGCGGCTTGACAGGGCTGCTTCGTACTACGGCTGCGGGCCGCGGTATGCTCCTCAGTACGGAGGGAGCATTCCATGTTTCCGTTAATTGTAATGACGCCACGTGGACCGGGCATCTTAAGCTTTAGATAGGCGTAGTGTGGGACCGCATTAAAAGGGGCGAAAGCGGTTCGTCCGAGCAGTGTGTGATAGCCACTGCGGAAGGGGGCGATATCGAAGATCAAGTCTTCACTTCGGAAGTTGTCCGGCGAACCGAAGACGACTTCCAATGTGATTGAGCCCGTGCAGCGGGCCTCTACACCAGGTATTACTCCTTTGAAGGTAGTTTTAGTGGGCTTGATTCTTGAAGGATCAATGCCCATTTTGCGGACAGCGTCTTGATAAAGTAAATTGAGACTGTTGCCGCCGTCCATGAGGACTTGCGTGAGATGGAATCCATCGATGATTGGATTGAGGACTAGAGCTGCCGAACCTCCATGACGGATACTGGTTGGGTGGTCCTTCCGATCGAAGGTGATTGGGCAAGCTGACCATTGGTTCAATTTTGGGGCGACCGGCTCTATGGCGTAGACGTCCCGTAATGCGCGCTTGCGCTCCCTCTTAGGGATATGTGTGACATATATCATGTTTACTGTTTTTACCTCGGGGGGAAATTGCTTCTGTCCCCCTGTGTTCGGCTGACGAGGCTCTTCGTCGTCGTCGCTGGGCGAGCCTTTCCCCTTGTGTTCGGCATTGAGTTTGTCGGCCTGTTTAAAAACCCAACAATTTCTGTTGGTATTATTGGCAGGTTTATCGGGGGTGCCGTGAATCTGGCAAGGCCGTTCAAGTATTTTGTCTAAACTGGATGGACCATCTCTGTTCGCCTTGAATGGCTTCTTCCGTTGACCGGGTTTGGAGCCACTGAATCCGGCGTTGACCGCCGTGTCTTGGGTTCCTTCGGTATTGTTTCGACGCTTGTGTTTGTTGCATCGTGGCTTGCCATTGCCGTGCCTGGCTTCGGAGGTGCCAGGGTCGCTGGTGCTATTGCTTCTACGAGCAAGCCAGCTATCCTCTCCCGCGCAAAAGCGGGTCATAAGTGCGGTAAGGGCTGCCGTGGACTTCAGCTTTTCTTGGCCGAGGTGTCGGGCGAGCCACTCTTCTCAGACGCTATGTTTGAAGGCCGCGAGGGCTTCGGCATCCGGACAATCCACGATCTGGTTCTTTTTATTAAGAACCTAGTCCAGAGCTGCCGGGCTGATTCTCCGGGTTGCTGGATTATGTGGCTAAGATCATCGGCGTCTGGGGGCCGAACATAGGTACCTTGGAAGTTGTCTCTAAATGCGTCCTCCAAGTCTTCCCAGCTACCAATAGAGTTTTCTGGTAGACTGTTCAGCCAGTGCCGTGCTGGCCCCTTGAGTTTTAGGGGGGGTATTTGATGGCATGTAGATCATCGCCGCATGCCATGTGAATGTGGAGAAGAAAATCTTCGATCCATACCGCGGGATCTGTTGTGCCATCGTATGATTCAATGTTCACGGGTTTAAACCCTTATGGGGACTGGTGCTCCATTACCTCATCGGTGAAGCATAGGGGGTGTGCGGCGCCTCTGTATCGGGCTGCATCACGACACAGTTCGGAAGAGGTCCGTATGCGGTTTTCGGCCCCGGTGAGGTTGTAGTTGTCGCGCCAGGCTTGATAGCCGTCTTCTCGCGCCGGGGCACGCCCCCGTGATCCGTAGATTGATCTGGTCTGACTGGCTCTATTTTCCAGGTCCTGTCGTAGGTCATAAGTGTATCCCCGAGCTGTTGTTTCTCTACCTTTACGGCGAGGTGGTGCGGGTTGGTGTTCAGCTTGATTTGTCGTTCTGTCCCAGCCACGTGGTGGTTGATCAGGTCCGTTGGCAGCGTTGCGCGCTGGTGGTATGGGCTCCAACGCCTCATCGTCGAATTGAGGCAATAGTTTATGCTTCGGGTAACTCTTAGTTGGGCGTTCGAGGCCGTACTCATCGGCTACCAGGACATTAGTCCATCTGTCGTTGAGCAGATCTTGGTCAGCTTGAAGCTGCTGCTGCTTCTTTTTAGGCTTCTTGCAGTGGCTATTAGCCGGCGCTTAAAGCACTCTTGTTCAAGGGGTTTCTCTGGCACGATAAAATCTTCGTCGCTGAGGCTCACGTCGTCCTCGGAGAGTGGTAGATAGTTGCTATCCTCCGAGTCTTCGTTCCCTGCTGGCTCGTCAGGGTCAACTTGCCCGTCCTCCGATCATTATGTTCGGATGTTGGTTCGGTGGGGTCTTCTTGGTCTTCGGCGTTCTCCGGAGTATTATTGTCTCCGGTGCCGGTATTGCTGTCTTTTCCGCAACGCGATTTAGAGCGGTGCCGCTGACGTCGACGCTTTTGTGGTATCTCAGGAGGTTCATCCTTGACTAGATCCTTCTCATCATCGTCGTCGCCTTCTTTAGGTGTGTCCACCATGTACATATCATATGAAGAAGTGGCCGTCCAGCGTCCGGTGAACGGCGGGTTTTGGGCCTGCTCCTCTCCGGCATCGTCGTCCATACCATCGATGTCTTCGCAGGCGTAATCGAGCATGTCGGTTAGATCCTCGACAGTGGATATGAAGTGGGTGGTGGGTGGGAAGTAAAATTCCCTGCTTTCAGCCCCTAGTCTGGGCTGGGCGCAATTCGGAAGCGATTCCTCTGTGATAGTGAGGGATCGCATTAAGTCTAAAGCCTCGTTTAAGGGCGAGCTTTGAACGGGGAAGCGAGAGTCCGTCGGGTAGGGCGGGACAGAAGTTCCCTGGCCGAGCTCACATTATGCGGACTTCGAGGGTTCAGAGCTAGTGTCCGGAGAAGAGTCCGGCTTTATGATGACTGCCGGTGACACTATTCCCTCCGGTTCTCCCGTGTAGAGCTCTATAGCCGCAGAGAGTCCGGCAGCCTTTAGACTCCCGTCTCCGGACCTGGTGACGCTCTCTGGATCTGAGGCCAGAGTGGTGGTTAGGGCCGCGAACCCTTGGAAGGTCAAGTCTCCTCGGATATCAGCGACATAATTCAGATTTCCAAAACTGATCTGGTGACCAGGGGCGTAGCTGTCGATCTGCTCTAGGTGGCCAAGCGAGTTGGCCCGCAGTGCGAAGCCGCCGAATACAAAGATCTGGCCGGGGAGAAAAATCTTCTTCAGGGCAGCATTGTTGTAGATGATCGATGGATCCATCGAGCCTTTTGACAACGGCAGAGTGGAACTCTCAATGAAAGCACCAATGTCGGTGTCAAAACCGGCAGATCTCGGGTAGGGGGTCTCGAACTGTGCGTCTAAGGATCGAAGGTAACAGGGGACAGGGACAAGATGTTTACCCAGGTTCGGGCCCTCTTAACGGAGGTAATACCCTACTTCCTGCTTGATTGACTTTGATGAATATAGGGGTTATAAGAGTTGATCTACCTCAAGATCGTAGTGGCTAAACCCTAGAAGTCTAGCCTGTATGATTATGATCGCCTCTACGGACTAAACCCTCCAGTTTATATAAACACTGGAGGGGCCTAGGGTTATACAGAGAAAGGAATCTTCATATCCGAACGCCAAGCTTGCCATCCACGCAAAGGAGAGTCATGTCCAGACACGGGAGAAAGTCTTGTATCTTGTATCTTCACGGCCCATTAGTCTGGCCCATGTCACATAGCCCGGATGCCCGAGGACCCCATAATCCTGGACTCCCTCACCTCCCGCCAGCCCTTGCCAGGGTCCACCGCGCCTGCATGGCCCTAAGGCCAGTGGAGACGAGGCGGACCTGCGGCGGCGCTGGCAAGAGGCACAAACCCTACCTCTTTTGTAAGTGGAGGATGCGGCAGTTGCGTGACCTTGATTTGATGTAGTACTGATACGTCTCCAACGTATCTACTTTTCCAAACACTTTTGCCCTTGTTTTGGACTCTAACTTGCATGATTTGAATGGAACTAACCTGGACTGACGTTGTTTTCAGCAGAATTGCCATATGGTGTTATTTTTGTGCAGAAATAAAAGTTCTCAGAATGACCTGAAAATCCATGGAGACACGTTTTGGAAATAATAAAAAATACTGGCAAAAGAATCAGCATCAGGGGGGCCCACACCCTGTCCACGACGGTGCAGGGCGCGCCCCCGCCTTGTGGGCCCCTGGGACTCCACCGACCTCAACTCCAACTCCATATATTCACGTTGTGGGAGAAAAAAATCAGAGAGAAGGATTCATCGCGTTTTACGATACGGAGCCGCCGCCAAGCCCTAATCTCTCTAGGGAGGGCTGATCTGGAGTCCGTTCGGGGCTCCGGAGAGGGGAATCTGTCGCCGTCGTCATCATCAACCGTCCTCCATCACCAATTTCATGATGCTCACCGCCGTGCGTGAATAATTCCGTCGTAGGCTTGCTGGACGGTGATGGGTTGGATGATATTATCATGTAATCGAGTTAGTTTTGTTAGGGTTTGATCCCTAGTATCCATTATGTTCTGAGATTGATGTTGCTATGACTTTGCTATGCTTAATGCTTGTCACTAGGGCCCGAGTGCCATGAATTCAGATCTAAACCTATTATGTTTTCATGAATATATGTGAGTTCTTGATCCTATCTTGCAAGTCAATAGTCACCTACTATGTGTTATGATCCGGCAAATCCGAAGTGACAATAATCGGGACCACTCCCGGTGATGACCGTAGTTTGAGGAGTTCATGTATTCACTAAGTGTTAATGCTTTGGTCCGGTACTCTATTAAAAGGAGGCCTTAATATCCCTTAGTTTCCAATAGGACCCCGCTGCCACGTGAGGGTAGGACAAAAGATGTCATGCAAGTTCTTTTCCATAAGCACGTGTGACTATATTCGGAATACATGCCTACATTACATTGATGAACTGGAGCTAGTTCTGTGTCACCCTATGTTATAACTGTTGTATGAGGAATCGCATCCGACATAATTATCCATCATTGATCCATTGCCTACGAGCTTTTCACATATTGATCTTTGCTTAGTTACTTTTTCGTTGCCACTGTCACAATTTCTACAAAACTGCTACTGTTACTTTTTCCATCGTTACCGTTACTTCCATACTACTTTGCTACTAAATACTTTGCTGCAGATATTAAGTCTTTCAGGTGTGGTTGAATTGACAACTCAGCTGCTAATACTTGAGAATATTCTTTGGCTCCCCTTGTGTCGAATCAATAAATTTGGGTTGAATACTCTACCCTCAAAAACTGTTGCGATCCCCTATACTTGTGGGTTATCAAGACTATTTTCTGGCGCCGTTGCCGGGGAGCATAGCTCTATTCTTTGAGTCACTTGGGATTTATATCTGTTGATCACTATGAGGAACTTGAAAGACGAAAAAACCAACATTTATCCCTCAACTATGAGGGGAGGTAAGGAACTACCATCTAGCTCTGCACTTGATTCACCTTCTGTTTTGAGTAAACTTGTGACACCTAAACCTACTTCTGCTATTGATTCTTATATGTCGCATGTTATTGATGATGCCACTTTTGCTATGCATGATGTTTATGATGGAACTACTTCTATGCTTAATGATACTGTGCCATTAGGTGAATTTCTTGATGAACAACTTGCTAGGGTTAGAGAGAATGAAATTATTGAAACTGATAATATTGATGAAAGTGATGATGAAGATTATCCCCCTAGATATGAATTGCCTGATGTGCCTGAGGGTTATGTTATGGATGAAGAAATTGCTAGAGATCTTTTTGCTTGCAAAGATAGATATGATCTTAAGAAACTGTTAGCTAAGCTGGAAGAAAAATCTTTGAATGCTAGAATGAAATATGACCCTGCTTTTGCTACTTCACCTATCTGTATCTCTGATAAGGATTATGATTTCTCTGTCGATCCCGAGTTAATTACTTTGGTTGAATCTGATCCTTTTTATGGCTATGAATCTGGAACTGTTGTGGCACATCTTACTAAATTAAATGATATAGCCACCCTATTCACTCATGAGAAACAAATTCGTTACTACTATATCCTTAAGTTCTTTCCGTTCTCGTTAAAGGGTGATGCTAAAACATGGTTTAATTCTCTTACTCCTAGTTGTGTGCGTAGTCCCCAGGATATGATTTATTACTTCTCTGCTAAATATTTCCCCGCTCATAAGAAACAAGCTGCCTTAAGGGAAATATATATTTTTGTGCAAATTGAAGAAGAGATTCTCCCACAATCTTGGGGGGGGGGGGGCTTCTCCAATTACTTAATGCTTTGCCTGATCATCCTCTCAAGAAAAATGAAATACTTGATATCTTTTATAATGGACTAACCGATGCTTCCAGAGACCACCTGGATAGTTGTGCTGGTTGTGTTTTCAGGGAAAGAACTTTTGAGCAAGCTGAATTGCTATTGAATAATATATTGAGTAATGGTAATGATTGGACACTTCCTGAACCTACTCCTAAGCCAACTCCGAAGAAAAGGGGTATTTTATTTCTCAGTCCTGAAGACATGCAAGAGGCAAAGAAATCTATGAAAGAAAAAGGTATTAAAGTTGAAGATGTTAAGAATTTACCACCTATTGAAGAAATACATGGTCTTGATAACCCGACACAGGTAGTAAAGGTAAATTCTCTCTATAGATTTGATGAGGGCAATATTCCTCGTAATAAGTCTGCTAGTCAATGCTTGGATGAGTTTGATAATTTTATTGTTAAACAAGAAAACTTTAATGCTTATGTTGGTAGACAATTGAAACGAAATGCTTATATGATTGAACACTTGAGTGATTATATGTCTAGAGTTAAAGGTGAGCTTAAACTTATTAGTAAACATGCTTCTATGGTTACCACTCAGGTAGAACAAGTGCTTAAAGATCAAAATGATTTGCTCAATGAATTAAATAATAAGAAAAATGATAATGCTGTTAGAGTTATGACTAGAGGGGGGTAAAATGACCCGGGAACCTTTGTATCCTGAGGGCCACCCTAAGAGAGTTGAGCAAGATTCTCAGAGAACTAATGTTGATACACCTAGTCCTTCTAAGAAGAAGAAAAAGAAAAATGATAGGACTTTGCATGCTTCTAGTGAACCTGTTGTTGACACACCTGAGAATCCCAATGATATTTCTATTTCTGATGCTGAAACACAATCTGGTGATGAACATGAATCTTGTGATAATGTTAGTGATGATGTTCATGTTGATGCTCAACCTAGCAATAAAAATGATGTAGAGATTGAACCTGTTGTTGGTCTTGATAACCCACAATCAAAGAATCAACATTATGATAAGAGAGACTTCGTTGCTAGGAAGCACGGTAAAGAAAGAGAACCATGGCTTCAGAAACCCATGCCTTTTTCCTCCTAAACCATCCAAGAAAAAGGATGATGAAGATTTTCAGCGCTTTGCTGAAATGATTAGACCTATCTTTTTGCGTATGCATTTGACTGATATGCTTAAAATGAATCCTTATGCTAAGTACATGAAAGATATTGTTACAAATAAAAGAAAGATACCAGAAGCTAAAATTTCCACCATGCTTGCCAATTATACTTTTAAGGGTGGAATACCAAAGAAACTTGGAGATCCAGGAGTGCCAACTATACCATGCTCCATTAAAAGAAACTATGTTAAAACTGCTTTATGTGATCTTGGAGCCGGTGTTAGTGTTATGCCTCTCTCTTTATATCGTAGACTTGATTTGAATAAGTTGACGCCTACTAAAATATCTTTGCAAATGGACGATAAATCAACTGCTATACTTGTCGCCATTTGTGAGGATGTGCCTGTTGTGGTTGCAAACGTTAGTATTTAACGAACTTTTTTATTCTTGATATTCCCGAGGACGATAGTATGTCGATTATCCTTGGTAGACCCTTTTTGAATACTGCATGGGCTGTTATTGATTGCAACAAAGGCAATGCCACTTTTCATGTTAATGGTAATGAGCATACGGTACACTTTCCGAGAAAACAACCTCAAGTCCACATTATCAATTCTATTGGAAAAATTTCAACGATTACTATTGGAGGTTTAGAATTCCCTCTTCCTACTGTCAAGAAGAAATATGATATTCTTATTGTTGGGGACATGCATATCTCCGTTGAGGTAACCTAGTGTTATTCGAAAATTCTCTGGTTTCATGTTACTCAGAAAGAGTTTGTTAACAAGACTTGATCAACCTTGTTAGTGGATTCCTTTTGATGAGCATGAGATGGATGAAGTTAGAAAGCACAACTCTCTATACCCTCCTTTTAATTTCTGTTATTTAGATTAAATAAACAAAAATAGTATTTTTTGTCTGTTTTCTGAATTATCCTTGCAATAAAAAATACCCCGAAAATAAAAGTTCTCCAAACGTCCTAAAAATGAAATATGTTTTTTTAGAATATTTAAGAATATCTGGCACTGAGAACACACCAGGGGGCCCCACCATTTGGCCACGAGGGTGCAGGGCGCGCCCCCTGCCTCGTGGATCCCACGTGGACGCCCTCCACTTATTCCAGCACCCACTCACTTCGTCTTCCTCCAGAAAAAATCCTCCCTTAGCTCAAACCCGTGTTCTAGCTCATCTTGCTGCCATTTTCGATCTCCTTGCTCAAAGCTTCATTCACAAAACTGTTTTGGGGGATTGTTATTCGGTATGTGACTCCTCCAATGGTCCAATTAGTTTTTGTTCTAGTGCTTTATTTATTGCAAATTTTTGCTGCTCAGGTGACCCTGTTCTTGAGCTTGCATGTCAAATTTATATGGTCCAAAGTAGTTTTAATGCATGATATAGCTTCTAGGCACTTGTGGGAGTAGTTGCTATCAATCTTGTTTAGTTTTGTTCACTTTTATTTTGAGTCACTAAAATTTTCA